>NC_056740.1:531860717-531865717 GCF_019279795.1 Protopterus annectens | reverse complement strand
ATCCTTCACCATGGGGGCTTTGAAAGTTTCCACCTCGGTCTTAAGTAGCGTGAAGTTTGCTTTTGAAAAGTTTTTCATGGTGGTTTCCTTGTCTGGGTTTGGGGGCAGAATGTGGATATCCAAAGTGATTTGTTTATGGTCAGATCTAACCAGCAAGGGGTTGACCTCCGATGTGGAACACTGGTCTCCCATGTTGGTGATGACCAGGTCCAATATGTTGTCACCTCTGGTGGGAGTGTTATCCAGTTGAACCAGGGCATTTGAGTTTATTAATAATAGGAAATGTTGGGCAAGGGAGTTAGTACTTGAGTAGTTCTCCCAGTTAATGTTTGGGTAATTGAAATCACCTAATATTAGGTTGTTTGGTAGGACCTTTATGTTTTCCAGTGTTTCCAGAAATGCGGAATGGGGGTCCTGGGACATGGTAGGTGATCTGTAGTAAGCTACAATTTGAATTGCAGTTTTGCCCATTGTTAGTTGCACGTGGATGATCTCTGAAGCATCGTGCTGTGCCACTAACCTGGAAGTATGGGTATCCTTGATGAATATGGATGCGCCCCTGACTTTTGTATTTCGGTTTGGGTTCTGTGGCCAAAATGTATGGTATGAGTTGTAGCCTGGTAGTGCTGGGGTGCTCTCTGGAGCCTTAAACCAGGTTTCTACTACTGCACATATATCAATTTTCTCCATACTGAGGACTGCCTCAAGTGCATGCATTTTGAGGTTTAGACTTCTGGCATTGAGTAGTATTACCCTCAGTTTTTTGTTACTTGTGCAATTTACGGTGGTGGGTTTGTCTTTTGAGCCTTGCTTAAAAAAGGCACTATGGGGGTGGCAAGAGCCTTGGCTAGCATTCGAAAGCCTAAGGGTGACAGGTGCAAGCCATCTCTAGCGAAGCAACATGGCTTATCGAGCATGTCATCCCAGGCAGATAGACACTGGACCCCCTTTGAATGACACCAGAAACATAGCCAATTGTTGAAATCGAGAATTTTTCTTTATACCGTGGTATCATTCTTGGTGAGGGCAGGATGCTACTCAGGGTCAGGGTCATACCGGCCTGGGCTACGTGATCAGAGAGCTCTTCCATGTCCCGTTTCATGTAGTCCAGGGAGGTATGGCTCAGGTCATTCACACCAACATGAACAATGACAGAGTCATATTTGTACTTGTTCTGGAGTGACTTGAGTGCTTGTGTTATGTTGCAGATCCTGGCACCCATCAGGCAGCTAACAGTAACCTTCTCCTTATTCAGCCTAGTGAGTGGGACATCAGTGTGCCTGACTATAGAGTCACCTATTACTAGTATGTTGGGTATGTTATTTTGCCTTAGGGGCTGTGATTGCATGGCACACTGGTTTTGTGAAGTATGTGTTTCATGGTTTGTGTTGGGGGGTGGAGGTTGCTTGGATGTTTGCTTTGGAGGTCTCTGTTAGCTTTGCAGATTTTTATTTAGAGCCTCCAAGTATGTTTTCGTGTATTTATGTGTGTTTTTTGCCAGTACTGGTTTAATGGGTCTATGTGAGACTCAGTGGCGGCTGGTGACTTCAAATCACAGGGGGGCTGCAGGAGACAGCTGAATGGGTGGGGTCAAGGGGAGGGGGTGTGGTCAACCAGAAAGGGGAGGGGCTATGCACAAAACCACAAAAAACTAACTTTAATTAAATAAGCTGCCCTGGGTGGCAAACCATCATTATGAAAGTCCAATCAAGACAAAAATAAGTGTAGAAGAATAACAATATTTCAATGCATTGGCTGCATGACAGCTTACTTAATATCTAGATGGAAACAAAAGGTTGTGAGGCATGAAAAAAATTAATTACTTTTTAAATACATTACTGGAATGCCAGTCAAAATCAAGTACAATAAAAACCAGAAGCACTCAACTCAAACCACTTCTCCTTGCACTGCAGTCCTAATTATAATATATTCAGCTTTATTAAAGTACCAAGTAACATGCTGAAAGTAGAAATCTATGTGATGCCCCCACTTGTAAAAATGTTTCTTATCCAAAAAAGACCTGCTGCCTGACAACTTGTTTCATGGGGAAAACATGATAAAAGTAAAAAATTAAAAGCAAACAAGAAACAAGCTCAAGATACATTGCTTAAAGGATTACTGTACAGGTTATGGACCACACATGATTGGCATTCTGTTTAGTTTACGGGTAAAGTCTGTAGAGATGACTGGAAGTCTCCAACAAGTGTAATGAGCTTTTTAAAATAATGGAATCCTGTCCTTTAATACCCAAGGCTTATACATTATCTAGTCAAGTATTCTCTGCATGGCAACAACAGAAAGGCTTTCAATGTTGGCAATTCTTTAACAGTATGCTTATTAAAGCTTACTTGCATCTTACGATCTCAGACAAGCTTACCTTATGGTCATTAAAGCATTGCTACTTAAAACACAGAGCAACAGGCACTTTGAGTAATAAGCATAAATCAACAGTACAAAAATATGACAGAAACCAGACCATTCTGCAAAATCAAGGACAGATGAAAAGCCACTGTAGTACTTATGCAGTGTGTCCTCCCCATCCAAGGTAGATACAACTACTCCTTGCCTTGCTTGGACACATCCAGAGTCACTACATGGGGAGTGGGGTGCAACAAGCATGTCACAATTTGAAATCTCTCTGGCTGACTGTGATGGCCCTGACACATTTGTCATACCTCTCAACCTCAAGAGCAAGAAATCTGGACAAAGCCATACACAGAAGTGGGACAAAGGCACAACAATAAGGACAATTTTTAAATATTGCTCTAATAAACTTAGAAAGATAATAGAATAGGTCTTGCATTAGTATGAATTTTCTGAAGGGTATAAAATCTGAAACTCAAATGTCTGTCATTTTCTAACTTCAGTCTTTAGTGATTTGTCACTAATTTGCCAAAAACACAATTTTATGAAAATGGACAAAAATGTGATGCAAAATATAAAATAGACACACAATACAGCTGCTACCTGTCAAAGAAGGGACACTTTAATATTAGTACTGCTACCTTGAGCAGCTGACAAAATATAAAAGAATCTACATGCATTTCAAGTAATCTATAACTTTGATTATTACAGTTATTTCTTAATTGTAAACCCTCCATGTTTTCTTCCAAAATTGCTATTTTATCGAGGGATTATAAGGGGGAAGAGCAACATTTTGAGCCAAAAATTAGGGACAGTTGAGAGGTTGGCTATGCCTAATTCTATAAAGCAATTTATTTGCATGTACCTCTCAACCTGTTAATGCAGTAAATCTGAACAAGGCCAAATATATTGGGGGCACATATAAACAGTACTAAAAATTGCGCTTGTATAAATTGAGACAGTTGATAGAACAGCTCTTACTTTAACATGCATTTTTCTGAAGGTTATGAAGTCTGAAACTTATTGAGTGACTTCTGGCAAATCATTTAGGAATTAAAACTACAAATTTTATGAACAACAAACCAAAAATAAGAAGCAAAAATCTATTCATTCTTTGAAAATCTGGACAGTTGGGAGGTATAGTTCAGCTGGGCCTGTCTGAGTTTGCTGCCCTTCCCCCCCTGACAAAATAATGGTTGAATGGAGCCTCTGCAGCCATTCCAATGAACCATTATACTTGGCTATTTCACTCCATTTACCATAAACACTAATGTGCATACTGCTTTACTTCTATGATGAGTTGGACTTCATTTAAAAGTTTTATTTTGTATTTTACAGCACAAACACTAAGTCATCTGTTAAACAAAGCAATGCAGTCTCACAATGAAAACTTAGCATTAAAACTTCTCTGCCCTTGAAACTCACATTCATTGAAACAGCATTGAAACCCACATTCAAAGAAAATACATTTTGCCAGTGGCAGATAAAGATTAATTTTGGGCTGTTTTCGAATCATAGGCTCCTTGCATATGAAACATACATGTGCTCTTTGATACACCTTCCTCATTGTACTAAAATTATATTCCTTGTACAATACAGTACACTTGTTACAGGGTGTTTTAAATTTGTTTTGAACATTTTTCCAGTAAGCAATGAAACAAACCATATGCACCCATAATGGCAAAACTGCCCAGTTGAGAACATTTATCATAAAAAAAGTCTACTCAGACTTCCACAGTCCACCATTATTAGTAAATATACACAATTCTACAGTCCACCATTATTAGTAAATATGCACAATTCCACAGTCCACCATTATCAGTAAATATGCACAATTCTACAGTCCACCTTTATCAGTAAATATGCACAATTCTACAGTCCATTATCAGTAAATATGCACAATCTCTGAAGTCAGTCATCTAAATAATTCCACATTAAAGAAATCTGTAACTAATGAAGCGGTTGTTGCTAGCAATCACCTTTATATTTCATGGTTTCATCGAAAAATAAAGTGTCTGTTGCCCCTCAGGAATAAATTGCCTATATTACATTAAAAAAATGATAAGCTAGTAATAACATTGCAAGAGGAAATGGATGGCAAACTGATAACGAACTCATAGTTAGTATCTTCACCAAGGAGAACATTCTCAGTACGGCAGCATCCACCCCTTGTGGGAGTGGAACCCACAACCTTCTGCATCAAAAGCAAGTACACAACCTGTTGTGCTATAGTATTAACTTGGCAAAGCACTAAACTTCTATTCCCCTGCAGCTCTCAGTTCCTTGTAAAATCTACTCAATACTCAACTGCATCTCAACTTCGCAGCTCAAGAAAACTGGAAAAAGCCAAAATGTATTGGGGGTCAAAAGCCCAAAAACAGGGACACATTAAACATTGCTTGTATAATCTTGGAAAGTTGCTAGAATAAAATGTTGTGTTGCCACCATATATTTTACTGCCAAGGTCCCTGAGCAAAAACAGTCAGAGTAACATACCACTACGCCACATCAGCTGCTTTGTAAAAGAGAGGAAGACTGAAACTTAAATGGCTATCATTTAGTGAATTCAGTTCTCACCATAGCTGTCAACCTCTTAGTACAAAACACCTGGACAAACCCAGTAATGAGGGAATACA
>NC_056740.1:531155717-531158217 GCF_019279795.1 Protopterus annectens | reverse complement strand
CTAATGGGACAATAGTTCCCAGGGTCTGTAGTCTCTCCTCCTTTGTGGGGAGGGATGACTGTAGCAGTGCGTCATTTAGTAGGGACAGAACCTGAGGTGAGGCTATGATTCAACAGGGCACACAGGTGAGGTGCCAGCGCACTCTGTAGTTCATTTAGAACACAGACAGGGATATTGTCAGATCCATAGAAGCTGTATTCTTGGCCTTCGACAGTGCTGTTTTAACCTATGCAGCAGTAATACTGGGTGCCTGGCAATCTACTGGTATTGTGATTGATCCTTTGAGGGGAGAGGGGTAAAGATGGCACTGAATCTGTCGGCTAGTATACTGGCAATATCTGTTGGCTCAGTATAGGAGGTACCACTGTGCAGTAGCTCAGAGAAAATCTGGGTATTGCCATGGAGATTCTTTACTTAACTATAGAAGGCCTTGTGGTTGTCTTTACTATCTGCTGCAATTCTGTTTTCATAGCTAGCTTTAGAGGATTTGATGAGAGATCTCAACTTTTTGTTGAGGCTAATAAAAGAGTTTTTCCAATCTTGGTACTTCACCTTATTCCGCATCAGTTTCCTCCTTATGTTGTAGAGTTTTCTTATGGCAGGGGACCACCAGATTGTTTTCCATTTTTTGGAGGAGGGTGTTTTGGTTCTATTGGGTATGGTGAGATCCATGTATTTGTGTACATGTTCGTATAGTGTATTGGTGTATGATTCGGCAGTCATGCAACTATTCTCCATTTGCATGGGTGCCGTGAAGTTAGCCACCTTTGTTTTTAGGAGCTCAAAGTTAGCTTTGGAGATGTTTTTCATGGTGGTTACCTTTGCGGGGGGGGGGGGGGATATGGATTTCCAAAGTGATTAGTTTGTGGTCGGATCTAACCAGGGAGGAGATGACTATTGGCGTAGAGCAACGGTCACCCATGTTAGTAATGACCAGGTCAAGGATGTTGATACCTCTAGTAGGGGTAAGAATGAGCTGGTCCAGGGCATTGGGATTAATGACTTCTAGGAAACGTTGGACAAGTGTATTGGTACATGAGTAGTTTTCCCAGTTAATGAAGGGATAGTTGAAGTAGCCCAGTAAGAAAGTATTAGGTTGGACCCTAATATTCACCAGTGTTCTTACGAACATGGAGTCTGAGTATTGGGACATGGTTGGGGACCTATAGCAGGCTATGACATGAATTGCTGTCTTACTCAATAACAGCTGCACTTTAAGTATCTCTGATGCGTTATGTTGGGCTACCAGTCTGGAGGTGTAAGCAACCTTTATGAATATGATGGTCAAGTGCATTTCTGCCTTGGAGGTCTCTGCTGTTTGGGTAGATTTATACAGAGAGTCTCCGCGAAGGTGGGTGTGTGGCTTGTGTTTTTATGTGAAGGCAGTGCTGTAGTGTGTTCTGGAGGGCTATGTGCTCCATGTGGTGTGGTGCAAGTGTTGATCTTCTCCTCTTTACCAGCTAGTCTGGTCTTGGCTGGAGAGTGCGTGGCTTCCAATTTGGATATATAAATGCATCTCTCGCAAATCTGAGTGTTGGGAGGTAAGAGGCGGTTACAGCAAATTATCAACGTTCAAATGTTCGACAGTCATATGGCTGAAACCATATCATCTAACATTCAAATGTTCGACAATGTAAATGTAACAAAATAAAAGGTGTATAGTAGGGTGGCAAGCCTCCCTGCACCCCCCACATCCCCCCTACTTAAATATACCAACTCCGGGATCGCAAAAATTGCGGTAATGGGAAATATTCTCGTTCTGCGCTGTATGGAGATGTCCATTCAATCATTTGCTGCAACCGCAATTTAGTGCGATCTCAAGAGTTGGTATATTTTGGCACCAGGGGTGTGGGGGTGCAGGGGGTTTGCCATAGACACTGTTTTTTCTTTGGTTTCGTCCGTGTTATCTTACCTTTCCATTGTCGAACATTCAAATATTCGATGATATGGTGTCACCCATATCATTGTCGAACATTTGAACATTCAATAATATAAGGGTGACCCATATATATATATATATATATATATATATATATATATATATATATATGTATGGGTCTAGTTCAGTAGACCAAAATTACACTTAATCGAAACCTACTTTATCGAGATGACATCATCGAAGTTTGAATAAACCGAAGCTTCAAATTACCACATTTTTTTTTACATGGAATGGAGGTACTTGGCCAACATTAAACATAAAAACACACTGTAATATAACAAAACCACCCAGCTGGCTAGCTGTTCCCCACATGCCAAGATCACATTACAGTGGGGAAAAGGGAAAATTTCTCCATGATGGCCAAGTGCCTGTAAAAAAATGTGGAAATGTTAAGCTTCAGTTTATTCAAACTTTGGTGATGTCATCTTGGTAAAGTAAGTTTCGATTAAGTGTAATTTCAGTCTACTTAAGTAGACCCATATATGTGTGTGTGTGTGTGTGTGTGTGTATATTTATATATATATATATATATATATATATATATATATATATATATATATA
>NC_056740.1:530920717-531150717 GCF_019279795.1 Protopterus annectens | reverse complement strand
AAAGTTTTGAAATTTCGAAATTTAGAAGTAGACCTATATATATATATATATATACACACATATATATTATACATATATATATATATATATATATATATATATATATATATATATATATATATACATACACACACACACACACACACACACACACACACACACACACACACACACGTATGTAAGTTGTGGCAGAGGCAAAAATAGATATGGCAAGAAACAACTGTACAAAAGACTAACCTGCCAACTTATGCATGTAACATAAAAGTTGGAACTACACATTTAACAAAAAAGCAGTTATATGTGAAAGGTGGTAAGGGTAACTATATACACAAATGATGCTTTCTTTAAGGTCTTTCAAACTGAATGGTCTTACAGAGAAACTTAAAAGAGAAATAGTAGTGAACTATATTAAAAAATGTAGAGTGCAAATAGCTATGCCACAGTAGATGCACCTGGAAAGAACAGAACATGTGAATTTGATAAAGAAAGGTTTTCAGGATGGTTATTCAGTGGAATATCTCGGACAAAGGAAAGAGGAGTACTTATATTAACTGCAAGAGGAGCTCCAATAGTGACAGCAGATGGAAAAAAAGTATAATAATGAAAGATATACAGTAACAAGGGGCTACTGGCAAGGGAGGAGGTTTACACTGGCATGCATTTACATTCCACCTAAAACTGCTATAACTGATTAAGAACATTTTGGGAGAAATAATAAGCCTTCAGCAAGGAATATTACTTATAGGTAGAGATTGGAATTCGGTTTGCAGCAGTGAAGATGTGTCAGGGGGGCCTAAAAGGGAAAATGTAACAAAGGAGGATAGATTTTTGAGGAAATTTATGAAAATGTTTGGCATGGAAGATGTGAATTCAGTACTAGGAGTTCGGAGTGAATTTACATATTATTCTCCAAGATACAAAAACTGGGCTAGGCTAGACAGAATTAGTAGCATTCAAGTGCTTTGCTCTAGCTGAGAGGCATAAAGATAGACAAAATCAAATAGCACTTGCTAATAGCAAAGTCTGTATCATGCATCTTAGCATGACTAAACTTTTTGGTTAACTCTAGCCTGTCTTTGTGACTATCAATTTAGAACTTTTGTTCTTGTTAGGAAGCAAAAACTTCAGTACTTGAAGGTGTACATAGTTTTGTGTGTTAATATGTTAATACGTTAATAGATTTTAGGGAGGGTTGAGGTTTGTTCTGTTTGAAGGCTTTCAAAAAAATAAAAAAGTTGTGTAAGATGTGGCATAGTCGGAAACAGGTATGACAAGAAACAACTGTACAAAAGACTAACCTGCCAACTTATGCATGTAACATAAAAATTGGAACTACATATTTAACAAAAAAACAGTTACATGTGAAAGGTGGTAAGAGTAACTATATACAAAAATGATGCTTTCTTTAAGGTCTTTCAATCTGAATGGCCTTACAGATAAATATAAAAGAGAAAGAGTAGTGAACTATATTAAAAAATGCAGAGTGCAAATAGCTATGCTACAGGAGATCACCTGGAAAGAACCAAACGTGGATTTGGTAAAGAAAGGTTTTCAGGATGGTTATTCAGTGGAATATCTGGGACAAAGGAAAGAGTACTTACATTAATTGCAAGAGGAGCTCTAATAGTGATAGCAGATGGAAAAAAAAGTATAATAATGAAAGATATACAGTAACAAGGGGATACTGGCAAGGGAGGAGGTTTACACTGGCATGCATTTACATTCCACCTAAAACTGCTATAACTGAGCTTAAGAAAATTCTGGGAGAAATAATAAGCTTTCAGCAAAGAATATTACTTAAAGGTAGAGACTGGAATTTGGTTTGCAATAGTAAAGATGTGTCTGGGGGGCCTAGAAGGGAAAATATAACAAAAGAGGGTAGATTTTTAAAGAAATTTATGAAAATGTTTGGCGTGGAAGATGTGAATTCAGTGCTAGGAGTTCGGAGTAAATTTACATACAGTGCAATGAAAAAGTATTTGCCCCTTCCTGGTTTCTTATTTTTTTTCTATGTTTGTCACACTTAAATGTTTCAGATCATCAAACAAATGTAAATATTAGACAAAGATAACCCAAGTGAACACAAAATGCAGTATTTAAATGATGATTTTATTTATTAAGGGAAAAAAATATCCAAACCTACATGGCCCTATGTGAAAAAGTAATTGCCCCCTAAAACTTAATAACGGGTTGTGCCACCCTTAGCAGCAGCAACTGCAATCAAGTGCTTGCGATAACTGGCAATGTGTCTTTCACATTGCTGTTGAGGAATTTTGGCCCACTCTTCTTTGCAAAATTGTTTTAATTCAGCCATATCGGAGGGTTTCCGAGCATGAACCGCCTTTTTAAGGTCATGCCACAGCATCTCAATTGGATTCAAGTCTGAACTTTGACTAGGCCACTCCAAAATGTTCATTTTGTTTTTTAAGCCATTCAGAGGTGGAGTTGCTGGTGTTTTGGATCATTGTCCTGCTGCAGAACCCAAGTGTGCTTCAGCTTGAGGTCACGAACTGATGGCCAGACATTCTCCTTCATGATTTTTTGGTAGAGAGCAGAATTCATGGTTCCATCAATCGCAGCAAGTCATCCAGGTCCAGAAGCAGCCCCAGACCATCACACTACCACCACCATGTTTGACTGTTGGCATGATGTTCTTTTTCTGAAATGCTGTGTTACTTTTACATCAGATGTAACGGGATGCACACCTTCCAAAAAGTTCAACTTTTGTTTCCTCATTCCACAGAATATTTTCCCAAAAGTCTTGGGGATCATCAAGATGTTTTTTGGCAAAAGTGAGACGAGGCTTTATGGTCTTTTTGGTCAGCAGTGGTTTTCATCTTGGAACTCTGCCATGCATGCCATTTTTGCCCAGTCTCTTTCTTATGGGTGAGTCATGAACACTAACCTTAACTGAGGCAAGTGAGGCCTGCAGTTCTTTAGATGTTGTTCTGGGTTCTTTTGTGACCTCTTGGATGAGTCGTTGCTGCGCTCTTGGGGTAATTTTTGTAGGCTGGCCACTTCTGGGAAGGTTCACCACTGTTCTATGTTTTCTCCATTTGTGGATAATGGCTCTCGCCATAGTTCGCTGGAGTCCCAAAGCTTTAGAAATGGCTTTGTAACCTTTTCCAGACTGATAGATGTCAATTACTTTGTTTCTCATCTGTTCCAGAATTTCTTTAGATGGCGGCATGAATTTCTTTAGATCGCGGCATGATGTCAACCTTTTTGGGATCTTTTGGCCTACTTCACTTTGTCTGACAGGTTCTATTTAAGTGATCTCTTGATTCAATAGGTCTGGCAGTAATCAGCCCTGGGTGTGGCTAGTGAAATTGAACTCAGCTTTCCCAAAAATGTGATTTACTTTTTCACATAGGGCCATGTAGGTTTGGACAGTTTTTTTCATTAATAAATAAAAATCATCACTTAAAAACTGCATTTTGTGTTTACTAGGGTTATCTTTGTCTAATATTTAAATTTGCTTGATGATCTGAAATATTTAAGTGTGACAAACATGCAAAAGAATAAGAAATCAGGAAGGAGGCAAATACTTTTTCATTGCACTGCATTATTCTTCAAGATGCAAAAACTGGGCTAGGCTAGATAGAATTTGTATCACGCAGGAACATGTGCATTTAATTGAAGGTCTTGAAATGCACCCAGTAACTATTTCAGATCATGCACCAATAATAACTAAAATAAAAAACACAAGGTAATGAAATAAAAATGAGACACTGGCGCATTCGCCACCTATCGGCTGAAAAGAGAGGAATTTATGGAATGGGTTTTCGAATTAATTCAGGAGCTACTAGAAAACATAGAAATTTCTTCTGAAAATATAGTTAGGGAGTGGGATAAAATTAAAGTGGAGTTTAAAACTAGGGTGGAAATAAAGGAAAGGGAGATGTGGCTAAGAAGTAACAATAATTATTTAGAGGGACTGACAAATGTTACAGTATTGCAAAATGGGGAGTCTGTCAGAACAAGAAAAGGAGCAACTGCAGAATGCTAAACAGAAAATAAGGAATTACCTCGATAACATGCACTACTTTAGAAAGATTGCTATTAAGCAACTGTTTTTTGATAATAATTCTAGAGCAGAAAAACTTTTAGCACAACAACCCATGCAGCAGAAAGTGGAAAGGACTGTCACCAAGCTTACGGAGCCTACAACAAGGAAGATAACAAGAGATTCTGTAGAAGTGTTAGAAATATTTTGGAAATTGCATTAAAGTTTGTATAAAGCAGAGAAATATGGAAATCACGAAAAAGGTACAAATGGAAATGTTTATGGAAGAATTAAATATGCCAAAGTTAGAAGTAGATGAGGCTCAATTACTAACTGTTAGGATAGAAGAGATGAGATAAAAATGGCTATATATAACCAATCTACAGGAAATTCCCCATGAATAGATGGTATTCCTATGGAAGTTGGCTATGTATAACCAATCTACAGGAAATTCCCCAGGAATAGATGGTATTCCTATGGACGTTTTAAAGTTAGGAGGGAAAAATGATAAAGATCTGGAAGGTTTTGTTTAGCAGTATTTTAAGAGGAAGAGAAGTATCAGCATTCTAGAAGAAGGCGGTGGTAACGGTAATACCTAAAGAGGGTAAAGATCCATCGGATACAACTTCATTCCATTTTAATACTAAACCATGATCATAAAGTGTTTATGTCTATAATGGCTAAAAGAATGGCAAATGTGATACCAAACTTGTTAGATATGGATCAGTATGGTTTTGTGGAGGGGTGGCAAACGCATGACATTATTAACAGAACACTAATGATCCAGAGGGGAAGCAAAATGTAAGAAAATACCACTGTTATTGGTGGGTCTTGATGCACAGAAAACATTTGACAAAGTAGACTGGGACTTCATGAGCAGGCCAATGGAAGTATTTGCTTTTCCTGATACAATTATAAGGTTGATTAGGAGTATATATGAGTGATCTGAGGCGAAAATTAAAGAGGGTGGCATCCCCTCTGAAGAACCAGGCAGGGTTGTCCGGTTTCCCTTTTGTTGTTTGCATTATACTTAAAACAATTGGCAAAGAAAATAAGGGACTCAGAAATTCAAGGATATAATTGGTATGGTAGTCAGGAAAGGCTGGCTCTATTTGCAGATGATATTATTTTATATATGACAAAACCAGAAAGGGATATTACAGTGTTGTGGAACATTTTATGACAGTTTCAAATCTTCTCGGGATACAAAATTAATGAAGCTAAAACAAAGGAAATAGAGGTAAATTATGTAGGCACATACAAATTGGTCCAACAATATCCAAACTTATGGGGATATCATAAAATTAAGTATTTCGGAGTATGGATTATAAATTACTCTGTTGTTGCAGCTAAGGATATGTGGGAAGAGACTAACCAGAAGATAAAACAAAACCTGAGAAACTGGAAGCTTTGTTATATGGATATGGATACTAAGATTCAAGTAATTAAATGTTTTTAGTTCCTTTCTTATATACCAGTCAGACATATTTTTTATCAGCCAGAGGAGAAGCTGTGGATAGCAACTAAAAAAGAGTTGAAGGATTTTATCTGGGAAGGGAAAACAGCAAGGGTCAAGTGGTATAAGCTGTTTTTTTCCAAAAGAACAAGGTGGACTAGGATTACCCAATTAGAGGGGGTATTGCAGAGCAACACAGTTAAGGCTCTTATACATAGCACAAGCAGTAAACTAGAATTCAAAGTGGAAAGGAATGATGATGATACAGGGAGGAAGCTCAGGAAATAGGGAGAGATTGGGATTTTGGATGGAGACTTTTAAGAAGAACAACAGAAATCATACAGTGTATTATACTCATAAAATAGGGAGTATTCTAAGAATTAAACCAGCACGAGAACTGAGAAAAGAGATTCTTCCAATAGGGATAACTGTGGTTGGGGATGTAGATAAGGTAAGAGGGGGCTGGAATTTATTGGAGAATACTGGAAAGGAGCCAAGGTACTGAGAGCAAATAACTAGAAAGGAAAAGGTAATAGAATGGGACTCCAGGTTAGAGACTACCTTTCCTACCTAGGATTTATATCAGAGTATAGGGAAGGAGAAAGAAATAGGGGGGTCCTAAATGAAAGACTAGCCCTAGTAGAGTTTTTAATAAAATCTAGAACAGAAGTTGCTGTTAGAAAAGGAATAATTAGTACAGCATATAAAATTGTGCATGATAATTTTAAGAATCAATTAGAGGAGCTTAGAAAGGATTGCAAAGAGACTGGATAAGCAATTCACAAACAGACACTGGGGGATATATATGTATCTTCCAAATATGCAACAAAGTCTACAAGATTTAGGATCTTTGCCTGGAAGTGTTTACACAGGTATGTTTATACCCTAAGTACACTCCAGATAATATTTCCTCAGGTAGATAGCAAATGTTGGAGGTGTGTCGGGCAAAAAAGAGGTGGCTGGGAACATATTTTTTGGGAGTGTAGTGAGCTGGCAGACTTTACGGATTCCCTGTGGACCGCTCTGTTGGAGATGCAGGGTGAGTGGATTGGATTGCCTGGGGAGATGATTTTTTTTGAGCTCTGATACAGAATCGGAACTGCCTAGACATAGTAAAGCCTTGTTTTGTCTAATTATGATGGCTGTCAAAAAAAACAATTGCTAGAAAATGTAAATCAAAGTCTATACCAACTTTACTACAAGTAGTGAATACAGCAACAGGGACAAAACAACTGGAATTGGGATCTTTAGAAAAAGGGATGGAGCAAACTACATAGGAAAAACTGGTAATTGCGGGAACTATATATGCAGAGAAGGAATAAGGTTTAAGAGGCAGGATTTGAATGAGCCATATAATGCTTAACTGACAATGACTGGACATATTATAAGTGATGTATGATGTTTGCAACTACAGCTGTTTGTTTATAGGTTCATAGGTTCATACTAGGCTATCTGCCCTAGGGCATTTATAAACCTAGCCAGAATGTGTTTGGCTTTCGCCACCCATTTTAAATTTATTTTTCTATGCCCTTTTTCGAGGTTAGTATACTGTGCCTCTGTCTAACAGTGACACAGAAGTGATACCCGGGGTAAACCTACGATCTCCCATTCACTCATCAAGATTCCTCTTGAAGAGAGTCAATGAGGGACTCTGCCTAACCTGGACTGGGATTTTATTCCAGAGTGAAGGGAGCCTCTGGGTTATGAATCTGTCCCTCCAGCATGTCCTATTTATTTCAGTGCTGAGGTTCAAGTCTCTCGAGCGTAGCTCGATGGGATTTGGATTTTCTGAGGTGCAGCATGTCCATTAATTCCGGGTTGGACATGGCTTTATCGTCAGGCACAGATCGCCTCTGAACAGGCGGTATGCCACTGAGTAGAGCTGGAGTTTCTTTAACCGGGCAGCATACGGCATCTGTTTGAGCCCTTTGATCCTCTTGGTGAGGTACTTTTGGGGTCTTTCCAGTTGCTGCAGGTGTCTGGTAAGGTACATCCCAAAAGGGGCATTGTACTCAATTATGGGCCTGATGAGGGATGAGTAAAGAGGCACGATGACCTCCCTGATCTAGATGTGAATCCCTTCATGATTAGGTGGGCTATATAAAATGTTTTTCTAACCACTTTGGCCACGTGGTTGTCAAATGAGAGATTGCTATCAACTTGGGTCCCCAGGTCCCTAATTACTTCTTCTGTACTTAATGGATTACCACCTATGTGGTAATTTGTGGGCATTTTGTTTTTGCCAAAGGGGATGACTATACACTTTTTGGCGTTTAGCTTGAGGCCATGGCTCTGGCACCAGTTGTCTGTTTCTATGAGGCCCTTTTGGAGGATGCTTGTGTCGGCTGGAGAGTCGATTATGGCGCCCAGTTTGCAGTCATCTGCGAACTTGGTCAGCCACAGTCCTTCCATGTTGGCCTGCACCTCCGAGAAATATATACCGAACAAGAGAGATCCCAGGACTGAGCCTGTGGGACGCCACTTGTAACTGGTTTGGAGTCTGACATGGCTCCAGCAATTCTAACCATGTTGGTTCTGTCCTTGAGCCAGTTTGCAATCCATCTAGTGACATAGGGGTTTATATTTAAGCTGGTGAGCTTATCTATAATGCCCGAGTGGGGTATTGTATCAAAGGCTTTTGCGAGGTCCAGGTAGGCTGTGTGGACCACCTTCCCCTCGTCAATGGCCTTGGTGACTGTTTCAAAGAAATCAACCAGGTTTAAGAGGCAGGATCTGCCCTTAACAAAGCCAAACTGGGTAGGATCCAGTGTTTGTAGGTCCCCAATATCTTTATTTATGAGGTCCATGATGATCCTTTCCATAGCTTTGCAGACCAAGCTAGTCAGGCTTATGGGGCAATAGTTTCCAGGATCCGTTGAGGCACCACCTTTATGGAGAGGGACCACTGTTGCTGTACGCCACTCTTTGGGCACATATCCTGTAGTAAGGCTGAGATTGAACAGTAGTTTTATGTTTGGGTTTAGCTCTTCTTGGAGTTCATGTAGGACGAGCCGGGACACCATCTGGTCCCATTGATGCTGTGTTTTTGCTTTGGAGAGGGCGGCTCTTACCTGAGCATCTGAGATGTCAGGGGGACAGCACTCTGCTGGGATAGATATTTGCCCTTTTGGTGGGGAGGGGGGGGGGAGAAGTTTGCGCTGAACCTGTCAGCTAGGATGTTGGCAATGTCTGTGGGTTCGGTGTATTTTTTGTCATTTTGGACTAATTCTGAGCATATCTGGGAATTACCACCCAAGTTCCTAACGTAACTAAAGAAAGCCTTGTGATTATCCTTAGTGTCCTGTGCAATTTTTCTCTCGAAGCTGGCCTTAGACAATTTTATGTGTGCCCGTAGTTTTTTGCTAATACTGATCAGTGATGCCTTCCCTTTTTGGGATTTTGCTCTATCATTTAGTAGCTTCCTCCTTCTATTTTATAGTTTGTTTATGGCTGGGGTCCATTATATAAATGTAAGATTGCCTGTGTCATATGTGATAATTTAATAAACATGTTTATTGAAAAAAAATGTCCATTGTAGAACCAGCATAAAAAAAATTATTCCAAAGGAGGTAATACAATGGCCGATGCCATGCAACATAATGCTTGCAATACTGACCTTGCTGGAGGACTTGAATAATTAAGAAGAAAATGAACTTGAGTCCTTATCAGAGAAACAATGCTGAGGTAAGGATACCATTTTTTTCGTAGTGTCTAGATTAGTGCCTAAGAACTCCAGGCTAAGTACTGGGTTTATATTTGACTTGGCATGACTTGTAGTTTGCCCAAAGAGTTGCAAACCTGGAGCAAATAGTCACTGGCATGTAAAAATAGATGCTTGGAGGGAGCAGTAAGCAGCCAATCTTCTAGATATGGAAACACCTGAAATCCTTTGAGTCTCTGAATTGGTACTGTCTGGCTGACAGCCAAAAACAAAGATGTCTTCTGGATTGCTTGTCTATTTTGGTGTAATAGTGCGCATCTCGAAGATCTATATAGCACAACCAATCAACCTTGTGAAGAAAAGGCAGAATGGACTGGATCATGACCACTCAGAACATTGCTTTCTTTACAAATGGATTTAAATTTCTTTGACCCAGAATAGATCTCAGGTCCCCTGTTTTCTTTGGCACTAAAAAGAAGTGTGAATAAGTTCCGAATCTTATCTGATCTGGAGGGACGTTTTGGATGACTCTTTTGTTTAGTAGCTTCAGAATCTCATATACTGCTGCCTTCCTCTGACTATCTGGAACACCGAGAAGTTTCTTCCTTCTGGGAGGAGAAGGAAGAAGGGAAAATGGTATGTAATAACCTCTGGATATTATGCTTAGTACCTAAGAATCTTGTGTTATATTTGCCCAGGTGTCCGGGTGCAAGGACAATCAATCCCCAAATATCTCCAGCTTTAGACAATCGTGCAGAGCTTCAGGTGTGCTGAAAAGGCCTGTCTGAGAAAGAACCCTGAAAGTCCTGATTTTGCGGACCTCCTCTGCCTCTAAGGTGAAGTCTGCCATTGAAACTTCCCCTCTCCCGCTGGAAGAATTGTCACAGTGTGGATCTTGGAAAGGACCTTGAGATTTGCAGAACCACATTTTCTTACTGCCTCTTTGATTCCTAGAAAACATTCATTGAGGTGTACAAAACTTGATTCCTCCAGCACACCTAGTCCTTTCCCTCTTGCTCACTGTGGGTCAGTCAGCGTCTCTTTAACGGATGGCCCAAACACAGAAGTGCCATCAAAGGGGGCATTAATAAAAGATGTCTTTAAATGTTCAGCAAAGTTGCACAGCCACATCCAGGCATGTCTCCTTATGGCAATGCTGGAACCAGCTGCTTGTGAGTTGCCTTCAGCTGTATGAGATCAATCTCATCTAAGCAGTGGATATGGACAAGAGAGTGTCCAGCTGAGAGAATGTTCTTTTGAAGTCCTCAGCAGACATGAACTCTGAGAGAGTATTCAAAAGATCCTTGGACAAATCTCTGAAATATGCCAGGTAATTAAGTGACCTCAGGGCAAAAGTTGGCGAGGTGAAAGCTTGCTTTCCAAATCTGTCCAATGTTCTAGACTCCCTATTAGGTGGATGGACAGTACAGCTCTGTTTCACTATCGCCTTCTTGGTGGCTGCTGCTATCAATATAGCATCTACAGTGGCCCCTTTGCTCCAGTGAGGTCTATCAGAGGGAGGGGGATGCCAAAAACTTGTCAGGTCTCTTTGGGATGGGTTTAATGGTGTCTGGCTCCATCCAAGCCCAACGAGCAATGAAATCAATAACTTTGTCTGCCTGGGGGGTAACGCAAGACATAGATGGGCCAGAACCAAAAGCCTCCAAAAATACCAATTCTTCTGGTGAGGGGTTTTGGGAAGACCAACCATCTTTCTGTTTCAGGATCTCTAGGATATCTCCAAAGGAGATGTCATCAGGTGGCACCCTGGGGGACCCCTCTCCATCAAAATCGGTATCCTCTGTGACAGACTCCAAAGGGGAGTCAATGTGTCTTCTTTTACACATTCCCTTCCAGTGAACCTCCTCTGTGGGATGCTCAAGTGAAGTCTCAGAAGAGAGGGGAAGTTCCTCCACAGGAACTGTCTGGACACTTACTGATTCTGGCTGTCACTGTGGAATAGGTCTGTGTGACTCAGAGCTAGGATCCGATGGAGGGAAGGAAGTAGGATCCAAAACATGAAAGGGCAATTCTCTGTGGAGAGAGAAAAAGCCCTTTCTGCCAACTCAAAGGCAAATGGACTCAGAAAAACCCCAATCCACTTCCTTGGAGCTGAAACTCCTGAGGAAAGCAGACCCACAGTCTCCCTGGATCTGGGCCTCGGGGGCAGAACCGGATCCAAACTGATGACTGCGAAGACTCCAAGTGGAAGGGATGGATCTGACAAAATTAGCGGAGCCCATTCTCTCAGACCTGCTGCTGACTTCAGCTCAGAGACCCATTCTGATCTGCCATCATCAGAGCAGAACTGGTCGAGTAAATCGTCTGAGTGGAGGAGGAAGCTTTCCATGGATTTGACATTGGACCCCTTGGGGATCTCAGATCCTGGGACTCTGAAACCACACAGTGGATAGGAGAAGGAGAAAATGCGGCTGCTGAAGTTGGTGGCATACTCACTGATCCAATAGGGGATGGAGCTGGTAAGAACCCCATTGAATCTGCGCTCTGAGAAACTTTCACATCATTCTATCCACATCTGCTTCTGACAAGCTCCTGGATGACATAGAGGAGGAAGTGGGAGGAGGCCTTGCGTACTTCTTGGGTTTCTGAAGCAATCTTGATGGCGGAGTAGGAGAAACAGATTTTACAGTATACTCCAGTGTAGTACTCCTACACACAGAATCCTGTTTAGGATCCGAGGGTCTAAGATGTGAGGATACAGTAGTCAGACTTATTGTAATGACTGCAGTAGATGGCCTAGAATCAGAAGGCTTCAGAAATGATAATCCGGACTTAGGATCCAAAGGCGTCGGATCTGATGTCTTTCTACATTTTAAAGGAGGCTCCAGGGGAGATGATTTACTGTGTTTAAAGAGGGTTTGAGCCCCTGAAGAAGAAGTAGATGGTAGAAGTCCTCTTAAAATGAGCTTGATGCATTGATCCAGTAAGGCCCTGGGATTAAAGGTTGAAAAAATCTTGCAACTAGTGTCCAGATGATCAGCCCCTAAACAATACACACACTCCTTGTGGGCATCTGAATTCGAGATTTTATGCCCACAAGAAGTGCACTTCTTAACCCCTGTGGGCTTTTCTGACATAGTGGCAGACAAAAAAAAAACAGAAATAATAACACAAGAGCGAAAACAGCAACAGCAAGGAAATTTTTTCTTTTTTTTTTTTTTTTTTTTTTAACTAGCAGCAGATACGTTTAAGCTACCAGCAATGATAATAGGAAAAATATCTTTAAAAGAAGGGTAGAAAGGGAATACCAACAATGGTAAAGAATAATACTATTTAATACAGTAGAAGGGAGGGAAACCTAAAACCAGTGATAAACTTGAAAAAAGGAAAAGGACGAAATTTAAACAGAAGAAGAAGAAGGTTAAAGAATTTTTAGAAAAGTCTTCCTACTACTCACAAAATCCAAAACTTCTCAAGAGCTATAGAAACCTGCATCTATTTGTAAAGGCTGCAAATGAGATTTGGGGGTTTCGTGATACAGCAGAGCATTGTGGGTACAGGGAGGAACTTGAGATCTGGATCCTAAGTCTGAAATAAGTGACCGAGTAGGATCTGAGGATCAGATCCGAACCCATACATTGAGAATGAATGAAAAGAACATTGGATTAAATGTTTCTGCCTATAAATTCCAGCACTTTTATCAAATGTATGATTAAGGCATTTAAATGTGTTCATCAAATCAACCATAACTGGCCTGTATTTAATGGTGTATAATGATAATGACATCAGTCTAATTTCTGATATTATTAGGTCTATCACCTCCACCAACCCTGTGTTCTTTTTTTCTCTTTTCATCTCTATCCTTTTTTGCTATGGTTTTTAGTCATTGGCTTGGTCTTACAGACTGGTAGGGCTGAACCTGAGGCAAACATCAAGATCAAAGCCCCATCAGAAGAGGACAGAGATACTACATTGTAACTTAGATAAAAATAAGGAAAAACTATTTTTTGTTAACAGTAAAATGTTCTTCTCCTAAACAGAAATGACACAAAGTATGTCTATTTAAGGCTGAGATTTTATGACCACACTCACCTGCACCATTTAAAAGCCCTGCTCTCCATAACAAAAAGCTAATGAATAGCACAGCAAAACATCAAACTGCACAACAACTGAATGATAAGAACTACCAGAAAAACATCACTTAATTATGAAGCTGAGCAACAAGTGATACCTGCTAGGGAAGGGAGGAAAAACATCAAAGTATGGCTGTAGTGGGTAAGGAAGAAAAGCTCCAAAAATAATAAAATAAATAGCTTTGATTTTAAAAGAAAAAATCATGAGATCACTCGTATGAAATAGAAGATCTGTTATAACAAATGCCCTTTCTTAACATGTATCTGAAACTAATGAACACCACATTTTTAAATTTCCGGCACTACATGTTGTACCTGAATATTTAAGAGGGGGTTAACATTAAATAAGAAACAGAAAATAAGGAATATAGATGGATTAGCATCTTAAGAGCTGAAGTTTCTTATACTTATATGACTTATAAACAAAGACATTGGCAACCTTCAAACACTGGACCCCACCCAGTTTGGGTTCGTGAAGGGCCAATCTTGTCTCTTGAACCTGATTGACTTGAGCTGTGGACGAGGGTAAGGCAGTCCACACAGCCTATTTGGACCTTGCCAAGGCCTTCGACACCATCCCCCACACTGGAATCATAGACAAACTTATGAAGCTGGGCATTAATTCCTACGTCACTCGATGGGTTGCCAACTGGCTTACTGACAGAACCTACAATGTAAAAGTAGCAGACTCCAAATCCAGCTCCAGACAAGTGACAAGAGGAGTACCTCAGGGTTCAGTCCTGGGACCACTCTTGTTTGGCATCTACTTCTCTGAAGTACAGGCCAGCACTAAGGGACTCTGGCTAACAAAGTTCGCAGATGACTGCAAACTGGGAGCCATTACTGAATCCCCAAATTATGTGGCTATTCTACAAAAGGGCCTTACAGAAACAGATGCTTGGTGCCAGAGCCATGGGCTCAAGCTCAATGCCAAGAAATGTATAGTTATCCCCTTTGGGGAAAAAAATGTACCCATGAATTGCCACATAGGTGGCAGTACACTAAACACCGAAAGTGTGATAAGAGACTTAGGGACACAGGTGGACAGAGATCTCAACTTCGATAACCACATCACCACAACAGTCAGGAAATCCTTCTATGTGGCACACCTCATCACTAAGGGCTTTTCATCCAGAAAAAAGGAGGTCATTGTCCCACTGTACTCATTCCTCATTAGACCCATTATAGAATACAACGCCCCGTTTGGTAAGTACTTCTCAAGACATCTGCAACAACTGGAAAGGCCGCAGAAATACCACACTAAAAGAATCACAGGCCTAAAGCAGATGCCCTATGGTGACCGTCTAAAAAACTCCAGCTACACTATGTCGCATAAAGTCTACTCAGAGGTGATCTATGCTTAACATATAAGGCCATGTCAAACCCAGAGCTGTTGGACATGCTACACTTAAAGAAATCCCAATCCCTCAGAGCCACACGCTCTAGGGATCTAAACCTTGTCATCACAATGAAAAAAACATGCTGGGGTTAGGTTCCTGACCCAGAGACTCCCCGACTCTGGAATAGACTACCCATACATGTCAAGCAGAGCGCCTCTTTGGTCCTCTTCAAAAGGAACCTTGATGACTGGATGGGAGATGGGAAATTCACCCCAGGGATCACGTCAGTCGCCCTGCTAGACAGGGGTCCAGGGAAGTAAATATTGTGGGAAGAAATAGCCAAGGAATTGTTATGGCTAGGCTTGTATAGGCCCTAGGGCCGACAGACTAGTACCAACCTATGAACCTATGTTTCAACAGGGCTTGATGGCAATGTCTGTTTAAAACCTGTCCCAAAGGCAAGGCAGTTTAATTCATTATTTGAATTAAGTCATAGGGCATATTGCTCTGATCATGTAATACTGTGAACTTGTCCAACGTTTTATTCAACTTAAGAAAGCACTTTGTTGTGAAAGCTTGTTGCTGCTCTTATTGCTCATATTAAAAATATCTGTGATTCCTGAACAGCTTTCAGTTTTTAGATGTTTACTTTTTGGCCTTTAATTAGAATTTATTGTCTGGCTGTTCTGCTTCCACTTTTCTGACTCTGATGAAAACAAATCTCAGATTCTGTTTTTATTTGTCAGCCAAAGTCATTTTCTTGTTCAAAGTATCTGCCACTTCATTTTGTAAGCCTGGAATGTGAGTTAATAGTAGCTGAAGATTGTGATATACAGCCCATTCTGAAATCTGAATTATCACTCTGCATATCTGAAAAGATATGGTTCCTCCTTGCTCCACTGTGTCTCATTACTGTGTGAACTGATTTGAAGTGACCTGGTTGAAAGTTATTGTGAATTCCCCTCATTCAAATTGACATGAAGTGATTTTTCCTTTTGAGACTAGCTTACTCAGGTTAATACATTGCTGAAGCATTGAAGAGTACTCTTCAAATACAGTGGAAGAAGTCGGCAGTCAAAATTTGCACTCTAGATGGTGGAGTTAATGTCATTCGTATGGATACATTTCTCATATCTGTCCACAACAGGAATTCCCTCTTTATTCTATATGTGATAAGAATCAATACATCCAATAGGTCTGCAAATGGACTGAAATTTTCCGAGATGCCACTGAACCTTCCTCATATGTAACCTTGCCTGACAGACCAGGTGAATGCAAACTGACATGTATCCTAGTGCTCTCATTCTTTTGTGATGGCTTGTTGTTGAGAAAACTATATCACAATGGACTGGATCTCTGTTCACTTGCCCTGAGTTGGAAAGGCTTTTGAATTTATGACTGCCCCTAGAAAAGTTACTGGCAATGAAGTCAGAGATGATTTTTTTCTAATTTATTCTTATTCCCACCAGATGGAATAATGCAATAGCCTGAATGATGGGCTTTCTTAATAGAGTGTTATTACAACTATCAAACAATAATCCAGACAAGGGAAATGGTTATATTTTGCTTTCTGAGATATGCAAATATTGGAGCTAAATATTTGATACTCTATGCACTGTGGAGAAAACAGGTGGCAGAGCTGAAAACTGGAAATGATAATAAACTATCCAGAATCTGAGATATTTTTTGTGAGAAACTCTCATCAGTTTGTAAAGAAATGTCTTCAATGTTCAATGTAGCTATGTAAGAGCAATGATCAGTGAAAACCATTCCTGAGCATCTCTGTATTTATGAACTTTCCGATCTAAGTAAGTCTAAAACTGGCCTTGAGGTTTTGCATTTCTTTGGAAGCAGAAATAATCTGGACAAAAACACCTGCTTCGCTTGACTTGAAGGTGCTCCTTCAATGATGTTTTTGGCCAGATGATGATCAACCAGATTGAAGGGCTACATCAACCCAATAAGAATGATGGTATAGGAGGAGGGGATAATGGCCTCTCAAATTCTGCTGGGCAGCCTTATTGAATTATTTACAGTACTTTTCTGACTGTAGTTATCTGCGGTCTGACAGAAAGACAATTCTACAAATCTTGAAACTTCTATCCTAGGGGGTACACAAAATTGGAAGGTGTGACAAGCTTCTTCACCCTTGGGCAGTAACTAAGGAGTCTCAATCCTCACCACCGTCTCCGGTAAGGGAGTGTCACTAAAAGCAGAGAGAAAAATACACAATTTCCCCTAAGAGTACACCGGAAGCAGGTTCCAAACCTAGCACTGGACTATATGCTTCACTCCAGGTCTCCAAGTGAGTCTCCACATTAACCACTGCAAAGCAAAGTGGCCCATTTCTAGTTATCTGACACACTCACTCTTAACTGTCTGATATTCACACATACACACACTTTTGGGAAAGACTGACTAAGATTTACCTGCTGTGTTTCTTTGCCCAAATTACAAGGTAACAGCTGCCACCAGTCAAATACCACAATACCATTCAAAAGGAGTGTTCAATTATATTGGGTAAAATAGATATTGAAAGAAATGGTAGCATGTATCCCAAGCAAGAAGGCTTTTCAGAGAGGCAATGGTATTATCACAATAAGCATAAACACTCTCAAGTTATTAAAATATTTACTAAATAACCAGCCACAATGAGAGGTAATAAAACATTTAATAATAAATAAAAGGACTTAAAACATGTAAATACTGAATAACTGATTCCAACAAACAACCAAGTTTCACACACAGGAAATATAAAAAATAATATTGTAGGATAGATCTTACAATGACTTTAGAAAACCTCTAACTAACTAGCTGTATTTCCCTGACTATCTGAAGATTAACTGCCCCTATCTAATCTAAATAACTCAGCAAGGCCAGGTTACACTCTTACTTCTGTAAGGCAAGATGAGGAATTATGTCCACACTCCAAGCTGTTGTCTATCCTCAGCGACTGGGACAACTACTCTGGAAACAACTGGACTACTACTGCTGAACAGCTCTATAAAACAACTGAATGAAAACTGACTCAGAACCTGCTTTTTACAGCAGATTTTTAAAAGTAACAGGAAGCTGCTATGATAATTCTACTCTCTCATATCAGACTTTGAAAAGTAAACAAACAGCTGCAGTGAAGGTTCTATTCTCCCAGCCCTGGTACACAATGACATGACATCTAGGTCAGCTGACTCTGGCATAATATACATTCAGAACTCTCTTAAAAACATGTATCATTTGGTCAGCCAGAAGAACAGTTTGACATTCAAATATCCTGCATAAATCAGTGATAACCAAAAGAAATAAACTTATTCACAAAGTTACAAATAGTCATACTGGTATATGCAACACAAGGTAATTTACAATTATTTACAAAACTTCCGCCAGTCATGCTAGCACAGATAACAATATCTAATATCCTCACAGAAGGTAGCAGTCATTCTGAAGCTCCTTGACTGCATCTTTCTTTTTCATGCATGGCAGTACAGTAGTTCAGTATTTAAGACATTTGCCTCACAGCTCCAGGTCCAGGGTTCAATCCTAAGATCTAGTCACTCTCTCTATTTTGGGTTGTCTCTGGGCACTCCAATGTCCTCCCTCCCAAAACATGCTGCTTGACTGATTACTAAAGTCCAAAAATACTGCATTTTACTGTTGTGGTTGATGCAATATACGTCTGAAATGGTCTACATTGCACCTTCTAGTCGAACTACTTTCTTTTAGTCTACTTCCATACTTCTCAAATGTACTTGATTTTGCCTCATATCTTACCTGTTTATTATAAAATTTTTGATTTTCTGGTAAAGTATAGAGGATTACTGTCAGTCAATAACACCAGCCACTAGAGTTTTATATTACTTATTGTTAAAATGCATGGTGATACAAAACTTGTTTTTTTTTTTTTTAACTTAAGTGAATTAGACAAAAATAAAAATGTGTACCACCTGGTAAGTGTCACTAAAGATCCGACCCCAGGGTCACCTGGGTACCAACAAAAACAGCTCTTAAGGAAAATGAATTCAGAGGTAAATAAAATAACATGCGTACATCTAAGTTAAGAATAATTTTATCCAAACACTGCATAAAAGTAACTCAGTTTCTTGTCAAAATGATTTCCACAGGCTCATTTCTTCTTGACCCACATAAAGTTTTATTCTAACAGAGAAAACATCCAAGCAGGCATAAGATGAGCCCCTTCACCCAGTTCAAATGGGATTTCTCAGATCTACAGAGTTTTTCTGAACAGTGCATGTTCAGAAAGATTTTACAGCTATGCCATCTAGTCCCTGGACATTCAAAAACAGTTTGAGGAATCAGCGAACTTATGAGTACGTCAAAAATGTAATGCCCTTGTGACATGTGCTGCACTTTATCATATTTATTAATAAAAAGTTCACTCTCTTCTTTAATTATAAAAATGCGTTTAGTAGCTAAATCAATTTTTAGCAATGCAAATATATTCAATTTATACATACCTAGCAGAATATTCAAACAGTCCATAGTATGGATTAAACATTTCTTTGGAGATGAGGAAGAACCATTCCCTGGCTACTCCACCATAATCCAGTCCCTTTTCACTGTCAAATTCAATCCATAAGCGGGATTTAAGAATATCTGCTCTCTTTACAGATATGATCTTTCTGTAAGAATCTTCAAGTACTGTACCTCGATGTAATTTCATTTCATATCGATTTGGGATATCAGTCTGCAAAACAACAGGCCACATTTGTTAGGCATGGGTATTCATTAGATAGAAAATACTGAACTATATAAATGACAGCTTGTCTGTAATGCCCCACTCAAGATTTAGTATTAATTAGGTAAGAAAAATGAGATACTACACAATTAACTTAACAAATGACTATAGAACATCCCTATATATATGTCACAGGCTACAGTGGTGAAAAAATATTTGGTAATTTCAAAATCTGGGTCGGACATGATAACGTGTTTGCATATCCTTTTCTGATCCAGTTGCTTGCTTACCCTTGATCCACCACTGCTGCCCACTCATTTCCCATCATTGAGGTAAGTGCAGTATGTGCAGCTGTTGCCATATAGGTAACCCAAGAGTGTTTCTGTTGGGTTCTAGCCCCTCTCTTGGAGGCTGAGATGGATACCTATGTCATCAGAGGGCTCCTATGCCCTCACCTAGATATGTGCTTGCTCCGACACACATGCACCATTATGGCTACTGTCACTGTCTTGGAATTGCCAAGCCCATGCCCCTTAGGGCAAAGGGTCCTATGATGACTGGCTTCATGCAGAGTAGGTCAGACAATGGAGAATCAATATCTGACCCCCCCAAGAAGGGTGAGCTGGCATAAGCTGTTCACTCCTGGCTTCATCTGCTGGGCTCTTCCAGCACCTGAACTGTTCATCTAAGCTATTATTCAAACTTGGGTCATCTGGGTTGTAGCTATGGTTTTATTCCTTCTCACTAAAGAACAAGGCTGCAAGACACAATAATAACCATCAAAAAAGTGAAAACTTCTCTTATTCTTCATGCAGTTAAGCATCAACAATGTATTTGTACTATATTTGCAATTTATTTTAAAATCCCACTACAAATATCTGAAAAAAGAAGTAAAACATAAATATGAAAAATAAGGCTGAATACCAGTAAGAAACACTATAATAGTTGTACAGCAGATGTTTCTCTTAAGGCAAGAAAAAAATATACGTTCATAGTATCTGAAAAGGAAAGAAATCCCTCACTGCAGCTTAAAGTCCACCATATAAAGTGCCTCGGTATGAATCACAAATAGCAGCAGATTCTTTTGTTAACTTCTAATGGTAATACCCTTTTCCTGTTAAGTCGTCATCACATATACAACATGAAACACATCTGCTAGGAATTACAACTAATGTATACTGTTTCACAAAGTGAGGCAGTTCCTAGACTACACATAGATTAACTCCTCTAAAGTATTTTAACATTATAGGTGAATTAATTGTAAAGTGCAAATTGTGTAATTTGCACTTACGCATAACAGTACAGGTTCACATTCTTCACTGCTGCAGTAGCCATTAGGCTAAAGGGGTTGTGCCTTGCTCAAGACACAATAACCGGCCAGCTTCCAAAACTTCAATCTCCAGTTTCCAGATAAAACCCCACCTTTGCCTGTGCCGATAAGACCTTGAAAGGGATTCATGGGTAGACATGCTGAAATGGCTGGCAAATAAACCTTGATATAGGAGTTAAGACAGGCCATAAGAAAGTAACTTACACAAATATTGTACAACCAGAGAAATACTACCCCTGAATGGCTATTGGTTATGTTGGTGACACCAACTAGAAAACCTTTTCTATTTGCTAATGTATGACTTTCTAGTACCAGTTTTCTTGTCTCCCTTAGTACCTGCTACATGTCCTCAGTAAGCAAGTCTCTAAATAGTATTAAGACCCTATCATAGAGGCAGTCAGTTAAAGTTATTTGGGTCAGGATGTATCAAACACACCTGTTCTTGTGTGTGTAGATCCAGTCTATGAGGACGCTTGCAGTAAATGTCCCAGACCAATTACAAAAGAGGGAAGAACACTTGTTGCCTGGGCCAGGATGTAGTCACCACAATGACATTGGGGGATTCCTTCCGAATCTTCAGAAGTACCCCGGATTTCAGAGGAAAAGCACACAGGAACATTCCAATCCGGGGAAAAGAAAAGGCATCTGCCTTCCAGGCCTCCTTGCATGGAGTACAAGAAAATAATTTTGCCAGCACCTTGTTCAGAGAACAGCCAAAAAGGTCCCCCCTGATCTAGTTTCCATTTATGAGGGTCTGCCTTCTTTCTACTCAGCTTGCCAGCCACACAAATTTGCTCCGATGGAATGTAGAAAGCCTGTAGACTGAAATTCTGCAGCAAAGCTGTATTCCATGCCAATATGGCTAGTCTGTATAGGGGGTAAGATATGGTTTCCCCCTTGCTTGTTTTGTATCACATCACTGTGGTATTGTCATTAACCAAAGGTGATTCAGAGAGTTATTTATGTGGTTGTACCTATCTTTGTTGTCCCACATACTGTGCACTTCTATCCTCCATGACACTGTTCCCCAAGAAAAGTCCTGTACATGTGTGGTGAATAACTGCCTTGGAGCAGTGTGGGAAAAGGGAAAACCTGGATTCAGGTATATCTAATGTCTCCACTAAGTGATTTCTCTTCTCACAAATCCAGGAACTGGAATCTGAAAAAACTAATGGGTGCTGGTGCTGGGACCAAAGAAACTTCAGATACCACTGTATCTTTCTCATGTGGAGTCTTGCCAGAGGTATCAAGAGAATTGGAGATACCATGAGACCAAGAATCCTGAGGTACTACCTCACAGTGACTGAAGTCTGAGTGCAAACCCACTAGCACAGATCTAAATATAGATCTATTTTTCCCATGGAAGAAACATTCCTTGTACTGAGGTGTTTAGCAGACCCCCAGGAACAGAATCCTGTGTGGTGGAGTAAAAAAAAAAAGACTTTTGCATGTTCTCTTGGAATCCCAACCTTCATATAAGATCTCTCACCCAAGTGACAGACTCCTGACACTTTGAAAAAGACTCTACAAAGATAAGCAAGTCATCTAAATATGGAAAAATGTGGATATCCTTTATCCTGAAATGTGCTATGACTAGAGCTAGGCACTTCTGGAGCACATGACAGCACAAAGAATAAGGCAGACAACTGATAACTAGATGCAGACACATAAAAACCTTAAGAAACGTCTTGGATGGATAGGAACATGATGATAAGCATCTTTCAAACTTAAGGTTACCAAAAAACTCAAATAATGAAGGCTGGCTAAGACGTTATGTAATGAAAGCATTTTGAACTCAAGTACTATTGCGAACTGGTTTAGGAAAGAAAGTTCCAGAACTGGCCTCCAGGCATTTTCTTTCTTTGGCACCAAAAACTTTCTGGAATAAAAACTTCTTCATAACTGGAAAAACGATTTTTTTATTATCCCTGAGAAAGTATGTGCTACAGGATAGGAGGGAACAGAGGGGTTTCGTTTGGTAGATGTGGAATAATTCTCCAGAATGGAGGGAATTCTTCCATCATCTGTAACCCTGCTGAGTCAGACACAAAACCCATTTATCTGAAAGAATCTGTTGCCAAAGACAGAAATGGAGATTCAGAATTTGTGGAATGCATAAGGCACTGCCAGGTTGGGGGGAGACAAGTTCCCTTATATAGTCATTTTGACTTATTTGAAAGTCCTTTGTTCAGTGGGGTTCCTGCTTTCTTTTTGGAACCTACCTGACATGTTTTTTAACTGTCTGCAGTGATCAATATGATGAACATCTTAAAAAAGAAGTTATGTACTTAGCATAACATTCCATCTGTTTTGTCCATTTTCATTCATCCTCAACAAATGATCTGGATATTCTACAAAAGGGTCTTACAGAAACAGATGCTTGGTGCCAGAGCTATGGGCTCTAGCTCAATGTCAAGAAACAAGAAGTTATGTACCCACCACAACGTTCAATGTATGCAGTCTATCTCGCCTCACATTCTTACCTGTGGGTTCGGAGCCGAACCTCGGCTCCGACTCGGCCATACTCTAGCTCGAAGTCTTCAAATGGCTCATGGCTAAGAGGTATCCCATGCTGTACTGCTCCCTTTCCCCAGATCTTGTTTGCTGCAAGCTCAGGCAATCACACTCCACACACCCAACACATAGACAGGAAGAATCAGCCCAACAACAAAAAGAATACTGAAACCAGAACTAATCTCTAGTCCCTCCAGGAGGGAGAAAGCGGGAGGGTAAGAATATGAGGCAAGATGGACTACATACATCAAACGTTATGGTGAGTATATAACTTCTTGATGTTATGTAGTCCAATCTCGCCTACATTCTTACCCGTGGGACAGCGTCCCCAGCACCTGAACCTTGGGTGGCTCAGTGGAAAATACTCCTGAGCACTGTGGAACCAAAGGAAGATCTGCCTCTGGATGTCAAATCCAAATTGTAGTGACTGATAAAGGTGTGAGGAGATGCCCATGTAGCCGCAGCCAAACATTATCCATAGACATCCTGGCCTGAAATGCCATAGAGGTAGACATCGATCATGTAGAATGAGCCTTCACCTTAAAAGGTAATTCCTTACCGCTTGAGGCATAAATGAAGGAAATACAACTAGAGATCCATCTGGATAGGGTTACTTTAGAAACAGGAGACCCAAGTCTATTGTCTGAAAATGAGACAAATAGCTGATCTGATTTCCTAAGATCCTTCGTTCTATGTAAATAGAAACGCAATTGTCTATGAACATCTAGCTGGTGGAATTTAAATTCTGCCTTATTAGAAAATTCTGGGAAAAATATAAGCAGCTCAATAGACTGATTGAGGTTAATAACTGAAGCAACCTTTGGCATAAAGGAAGGATTTGGTCTGAGGGAAACCCTATCCTTTTGAAATACCAAGTAAGGAGGTCTAACTGACAAAGCTTGGAGCTCAGAGACTCGTCTTCCATGACAAATATTTTAAGTCACAAGTAGCTGCAGGATCAAAGGGAGACGAAGTGAGACACTGTAACACAAAAGTCCCATGGTATTACAGGATCAAAGACTGGAGGGCGAAGCAGCATAGTGCCCTTTAAGAATGCCTTACAAAGTCTATGTGCCATTAGACTGGGTTCCTTAGCGACATAAAAGGTGGAGATAGCCACTAAGTGAACTTTAATGGTTGCGGCAGCTGACCCCTGACTGAAAAGCACGGAGAGAAATTCCAGAACTGATGAAATTGGTGCAGTGTAAGGGTCAATCTGCCTTTCATGAGCCCAGATGGAGAATCTTTTCCATTTACTGGAATAAATCTTCCTAGTCGAAGGCTTAGGGGAAGAGGACAGAATATGAACCACTTCCGGAGAAAAATGATGAAGCCTGACTAGTGATGGAACTGGAATAGCCAAGCTGTCAACCGGAGGGTCTGAAGAGAAGGATGGAACTGCCCTGACATATGAATCAATAGGTCTGGCTGTGGGTCTAGAATCCAGGGGTCGTCCATGAGATAGGGATGGAGAAAGGGGAACCAAATTTGACGAGGCCAGTGTGGAGCAATCAGAATAATTCTGCTTCCCAAGAATTGTGCTTTCTGAATAACCTTTGCTATCAGAGGAACAGGTGGGAAGGCATAAAGTAGACTGGAGGACCAATCGTGAACTAGAGCAACCCTGGGTGTCTCCCCCTGAGGGGGGATAAGGGTGAAGTAGCTGCTGCACTTGGTATTGAGGGGACTGCCAAATAGGTCGCAGCAAGGCTGACCCCATCTGTGGAAAATCTGCTCCGCAACCTGCTTGTTCAGGGACCACTCGTGAGGCATCAGAATAGCTCTGCTCAACCTGTCGGCAATCACGATGGACTTCCCCGGAATGTGCACTGCCACAAGAAAGCATTGGGAAGACACTGCCCACTGCCACACTCGAATAGCCTCTCTGTAAAGGGGATACGACTTGGTCCCCCCCGTTTGTTCAGATACCATACCACCGATATGTTGTCCGAGTGGATTGCAATCGTCCCAAGAGGAAGACAGCTCTGGAGTGCTTGCAACGCTAATAGCACTGCTCTCATCTCCAAGACATTGATATACAAATGTATCTCGTGCTCTTGCCACGTGCCTTGGACTGTCCTGCCGAGATAATGCCCCCCACCCAATCTGGGAGGCATCCGTGGTCACAGTGGCAACTGGAGGAGGTGGAATGAAGGGCTTTCCCACATTGAGATTGCTGGTCTGAAGCCACCAGCATAGATCCTGCTTGCACTTGTCTGTAATCATAATAAGATGGGAAAGCAGAAGGTGCTGTAGGGACCACTGGGCAAAGAGCAGCCACTGAAGGAGCCTCATGTGTAGTCTTGCATGAGGGACCAGCATAAATGTGGCAGCCATTGTCCTTAACAATTTGAGAACCATTTTTGCCTTTACCTTTTTCAGTGGAAGCAACGCGTAGACCTGTTGTTGCAAAACCTGAATTATTTCTTGTGGTAAAAAGCCCTCATGAGCACAGTGTCTAAATCAGCGCCTATAAAGGTGACACGCTGCAAGGGCAACAAGGCAGACTTTTCCCAGTTTAGTGTGATACCCAATCGTTGACACAGCGCAATGGTGGCGTCTCTGGTCTGTAGTAGTAGATGCCTGGTGGTGGCAGACAGGAGCCAGTCGTCCAGGTACAGAAACACTTGGAATCCCTGACATCTCAAGTGAGCCATCACCACTGCCATACATTTGGTGAACACCCTGGGGGGCTGTGGTGAGACCAAAGGGCAGAGCTCAAAACTGAAAATGACTAGCTCCCAAGTCAGAAGCGTAAATGACTTCTGGATGCCCTGTCCATCTTTATATGGTAGTAAGCATCCTTGAGGTCGATGGAGCACATCCATACTTCTTTCCCCAACAATGGGAGAATAGACTGTAAAGTGACCATTCAGAACTTGGACTTTTTTTCATGGAGGTTCATGCGGCTGAGATCCAAGATGGGTCTCAGGTCCCCTGTTCTTTTCAGCATCAAAAAGAATCTTGAGTAAGTCCCTAATCCAAGCTGGTCTGAGGGGGACATGCTGGATGGCTCCTTTTGCTAGTAGCTTTTGAACTTCTGAAGCTGCGGAATCCCTTTGACTGGGTGGGGCATCTGGGATTCTCTTGGTTTGCAGGGGATGAGAAGAGAAGGGAATATGACATCCTCTGGAAATTATCTTTAATACCCACTTGTCCTCGGTGATGCCTCGACAGGCTTCTGGGTATAGCGAAATGCGACCCCTGACTGGCTCTGGAGAAGCGCAGTCGGGCCTCCCTTCAGAAGCGCTGGTGGGGGGAACCGCAAAAGGAATTGTGGTCACCCTGGTTACGTGGGCCTCCTCTGCCTCAAGGGCAGCATCTACCTGAGTTACCACCCCCTCCCCTGCCTCTGGAGAGGGAATCACTTTGTGTGTCTTGAAAAAATCTCTGCGGCTTTCTGAACCACATTTTCCCACCCTTCTGGCCCTTGGGATAAGGTCTAGAAGGCATGGAAAAATGGACTCCCACGGCAGACAGGGTTTTTCCTTCCTGCTCACACCTAGTGAGAGTATCCTTCACCTTGGTTCTGAACAACGATGAACCGTCAAATGGGGTGTTGGTGAACGTAGACTTGAAGGTCTCTGCAAAATTACACAGGCACATCCAGGAGTGCCTCCTAAGAGAGACTCCGAAACTCGCTGCCCTACTTGCTCCATCGGCTGCATGCGGGATCAGCCTCATGGAGGAGTTAGCAATGGAATTTAGGGTAGACATCTGGGCAATGACCTTCTGAGCCACTGCTCAGAAACGTTACCCTGCAGAGACTCTCCAAGCTCTTTTAGGAGATCTCTCTCTGGAGCCGTGTAAAATGTGACATTTCAGCGACCACAGAGTAAAGGCCACTGAAGAAAACATACGCTTCCCATACTGGTCCATGGTCCTAGACTCCTTGTTGGGGGGATGGACGGTAGATGAAGTCTCAGCTGGTTCCTTCTTGGTGGCCGCTGCCACCACCATGGCATCTACTGGAATGCCCTTTGTGAGAAATTCCTTGTCAGCGAGGGCGGACAGAAACTTGTTGGATCTCCTGGGGACTGGTTCCACAGTGTCAGGTGTTTCCCACACCCTTTGACAAACAAGATCGAAGAGTTCATCGAACGGGGGAGAAATCCAAGAGGCGGAGGGTTGAAACCCAAAGGCCTTCAGAAACACTGACTCCTCCTCAGAGGGAGATTTGGAGGGCCAGTCGCCTCTCTGCTTCAAGATCTCCAGGATATCTGAGAAAGAGATATCTTCAGAGGATGACTTGGGGGACCCCACTGACACCTCGAGGTCAGTGTCCGAAGTGATAGACTCATCCTGGGAGTCGATGTGCTTCCTCTTGCACACACTTTTTCTGGGGGGCTCCTCAGGCAAACACTCTGAGGAGACCTCAGAAAGTTGGGGACCACTCATGGAGGTATCCTGAGGCCTTGGGTCTCCACTGTCCAAGGACAGAGGATGATAAGAAACTGATACCGGTGCTGGAGGGGGTAGAGTGCTGGTGTCATCAGACGCAGCTGAGGACCTGGCCAGCACGCTCCGGATGACCTCAAAAGCTGATCCCCCCGGCTCCGAAGAATGACCAATCATGGAAGCCCTCGGGGCCGAAGGGATAAGGTCCGAAGCCGAGGCAGGGCCCAATCTCACCCATGCCGAAGCACCGAACGGGAGGCTAAGAGCCGAAGAAGATCGACCCGAGACCTCTCCCTCGGGTCCGACTGAGGAACTATGAACCCTGGACCCCTTGGATGGAGCCGACTGGGTCGGAACGGAGATCGGAACTGAGATGCCAGGATTGGCTACTGGAGCCGACCTAAAGGCATCAGACGGAACCGACAACTCTGGCTCCGTAAGCCGAGAAAGGCTCGGAGGAGGAACACACGAGGATGGATGGGTGATGGGCTCTGGGGCCGATTGGGCTGCAGCCAAAAACAATTTGGCCAACACTGGTGATTGGAGCAGTTTCTGTACCACTCTATCCACATCATCGTCTGAGAGAGTCCTGGAGGACCTAGAGGATAAGGTCGGAGATCTGGACCTCCCTACAGAAGGAGACTTACGAGAAGGAGAAACCGGTCTAGAAACTGGAGACCGGTTCCGAACAAGTATCTCAGTCACTGGCTCCAAGAGACTAGGAGCCGATGTTGACTTGGTCAATTCACCCACTTCCTTCGGCCCCGAAGCCAATGGAGCCGAGGAAGCTAAAGTAGACTTGGCAACTTTCTCTGGTGGCTCCAATTAAACTGACGGAGCCGGAGAGCGTTTTTTTGACTTAGAGGTCTTGTCTGTTTTAGAGGGAGAGGACTTAGAACTGGAAGCCCTCTCCAAGTCTTCTTCGAAGGAGGGTTTCAGTAATCCCTTCAGAATCAGTTTGTTCTTCCTCTCTTGAAGAACGCGTGGGCTAAAGGCGTGACAGAACACACAGGATTCCTGGAGGTGGATAGCCCCCAAGCAATACACGCATACAGAGTTCCCATCAGTAATAGACATTTTATATCCACAATTACCACATTTTTTGAAACCTGAAGACTTGTGTTCTTTTGTGACCTTAGACATATTGGTATGACACTGCACACAATATCAGAAGACAAACCCAACACCAAGAACAGACAAACATGGGAACTATGCCTCTAAATTAAACGGTCGTTAGAACAACAAACAACACAGAGAAGAAAGGAAATCTAACTTAAACGGCCCAGACAAACAAAACAAGGGAGGACTAGGTCCTCTAAGTTAAACGGCCCTAGCCCAAAGGGATGGAGTAACCACCGGAACAAGCACACACAGGGAAACTGGGACACACACAACTAGGAGAGAGGACTAGGTCCTCTAACTGAAATGGACCTAGCCCGTAAGAAGGGAAGGAATGCAAACGGGATACCAAGACAAAAAGCCATGGAACAGGCTACACAAACAGTTTTACCAAAAAACAGACACTAGGTATGAAAATAGCTTTTGGAGCAACAAACTACTAAAACGTAGAAGAAAAAGTTATACTTAGCCACGGCCAAGAGCGAGACCACGTCTGAGCATAATGAGCAGCAAACGAGATCTGGGGAAAGGGAGCAGTGCAGCATGGGATACCTCTTAGCCATGAGCCAAGTGAAGACTTCGAGCTAGAGTATGGCCGAGTCGGAGCCGAGGTTCGGCTCCGAACCCACAGATAAGAATGTAGGCGAGATTGGACTACATAACATTATATAGTTATCCCCTTTGGGAAAAAAATGTACCCATGAATTACCACATAGGTGGCAGTGCACTAAAGAGCGAAAGTGGGATAAGAGACTTAGGGGCACAGGTGGACAATAGTCTCACCTTCAATAACCACATCGCCACAACAGTCAGAAAATCCTTCTATGTGGCACACCTCATCACTAAGGGCTTTTCATCCAGAAAAAAAGAGGTCACTGTCCCACTGTACTCATCCCTCATCAGACCCATTATAGAATATAATGCCTCGTTTGGTATGTACCTCTCAAGACATCTGCAACAACTGGAAAGCCACAGAAATACCTCACTTAAAGAATCACAGGCTTAAAGGAGATGCCCTATGCTGACCATCTAAAAAAACTCCAGCTATACTCTATTGCATATCGTCTATTCAGAGGCGATCTCTGCTTAACATACAAGGCCATGTCAAACCCAGAGCTGCTGGACATGCTACACTTAAAGAAATCCCACTCTCTTAGAGCCACATGCTCCAGGGATCTAAACCTTGCCATCACAATGAACAAAACATGCTGGAGGGATACGTTCCTGACCCAGAAACTCCCCAGACTCTGGAATAGACTGCCTATACTTGGCCCTCTTCAAAAGGAACCTTGACGATTGGATGGGAGATAGGAAATTCACCCAGAGGATCACGTCAGTCGCCCTGCTAGACAGGGGTCCAGGGAAGTAAATACTGGGGGAAGAAATAGCCAGAGATTTGTTATGGCTAGGCTTGTATAGGCCTTAGGGCTGATAGCCTAGTACCAACCTATGAACCTATGGATCTGACTTGGCCATTACTATAGCTCGTGATCACCAAAAAACTCTTGAGCCCCTTCCCTACCTATATTGCAGCAACCCCAACATATCTCAGATTTTGCCTGCTATTTTACAAAGGTAAAGGAACTATTACAAACATTGTAACAGAGCATACCAAATCTAGGGCTCAATAAGACGTTGAGTGAAGTCCTTATACATGCTCGTTCTTCCAGAAATTCATTATGAAACACCACTGCTATCAGAAATCGTTTAGAAGAGCTCACCCATTGGCACACACTGAGGGCTTCATGACACAGGGGTTAAGATCCGGTTCCCCCTTGTTTATTGATATCGTAAACTATTGACATGTTGTCTGTCTGGATCATAACTGTCCCAAAAGGGAGAGAGTTTTGGAATGCTAGCAACTCTAAAAACGCCGCTCTCATCTCTAGGACTTTGATATGCATACTGGCCTCTTAGGGGGACCAATGGCCTTGGGCTGAGGGAGGATGAAAGGACGGCCTTGCAGTACCTGATCTGATCGAATTCACCACCAAAGGTATCTCTTGCATGCCTGAATGATTCTTATCTTTGCTGACATTTGATGATAAAGCACTGACCATTGTGTCACTAACAGACATCCCCTTACTCCAGAACTCCCTACCTGTCGGTGGAGTCAGAATCTGATCTGGTCTCTTGGGGATTGGCTCAAATGAGTCAGGCTCCTTCCACACCCACCTACAGATCAAGTCAATGAGCTCATCAGTAGGCGGGATTACCCAGGAGGTAGACGGGCCAGTTCCAAAGGCCTCCAGAAATACTGATTCCTCCGGTGAAGGGTTATCAGAGAACCAAACACCTCTCTGCTTAAAGACTTCATGGATGTGCATCTTTAAGAAGTGATCTTGGGGACCCTTCTCCTTCATTGAAATTGGTATTCTCAGTGATTGACTCCTGAGGGGAGTCCAAGTGCTTCCTCTTGCAGTTCCTCTTCCTAGGGACTTCCTCGGTGGGATGCTCTGGTGAAGTAACGGAAGAGATGGCAATACTCTGCTGGGTGGACTGGAGACTTTGAGCTGACTGTCCTTGTGGTGTAGAATAATGAGGCTTAAGACACAGAGACATCTGGGATCCAGATGGAACATCCGAGGGTGGAGGGTCTGTCCATCCTGCCAGAGCAGAAAGCACTAACTACCTTGAAGGAAGATCGCTCCTGTGAGAAGGAAGACAACGGATCTAAGAAGCCAGGTTTCTAGCCCATTGCCTCCCTCTGCCCCAAAAGCAATCTCACCGAGGCAGAAGTTGGAGGTGAGCTGTCAATGCTGAGGCTCCGAGGGGCAGAGATGGCTACAAAAACTTTGGAGTCTACTCCAGCACTCTGAATGTGACAGGGGCGCTTCGGCTCCGAGAGTCATCTGGATCTGAAGATGTCAGAGCCAGTGTACTATGCGACTGCTTCAGATTTGAAGATAGAAGTACCTTCAGATCTGAGCCAGACAGACCTGGACAGTTCAGATCCAAGGGCTCCAAAATGATCCGGCGGATCAGAGGAGAAGCTGCCATATGCAGCGGGTTGGAAGGATGGGCTTCCTGACCCGAGGTGGTAGGAGCCAGGAGAACACCCATCTGTATCTGTGCCAGTATGAAATTTCTCATCATTCTATTCACATCTTCTTTGGTGAAACTTCTGAAAGAATGAGATGAGATGGAGGAAGGTGACCTGGAGTGGCACCTCTCCAAAAAGGGGAAGGTATTCTCGATGGGACTGGATCCAAGGAAGGAGAATACCTCGTTCTAGGCAAAGAAGTTGGATAAGAAGGAGTAGGATGCAAAGATTTCTTGGTCAGATCCGATGGAGTCTGACTCATTACAGGCTTTGGATCTGACTTGAACTTTTTTCTTTGTGACTCCAAAGATGGAGTTGATGAAGTAGAAGGCCTCTGAGACCAGATGGAAAACTCCTTAACTTTAAATTTGGGGGACTGAGCCCCAGAAGTAACTTCTCCAAAAGAGGAAGGAAGTAAGCCTTTCAAAATCAGTTTGTTCTTTCTGCCTGCAACAGCTCTGGGATTGAAATTCTTACAAACAGAACAATCAATTTGGAAGTGATCTGGGTGCAAGCAGTAAACACATAAACTATGGCATTAAACAAGGGCAATTTGTGCCCACATTTTTGACGTTTTTTTAAAACCAGAAGGTGTTTCATCAGACATGCTGAAAAAATCAGATTAGCAATAAGGAAAAGTTTTTTTATTTATATATGGAGACAAGAAGATATAAAAGGGAAAAGAGATAGCAGCTATGGTATCAAGAATACATAACAATGTAAGAGAAAAAAACATTTACAGATAAGGAAAAGTTAACAAGTACCAACAATGGCAAACAGAAATATAATAGCTGTACAGAAAGGGAGAAAGATAAATAGCAAAATTTTAATGCTAAATCACTTATCTTAATCAGAAAAACTCGAGAGGTCAGGATGCCCATGTCTATTCGCGAAAGCGGCAAACGAGATCTGTGGTATGTTAAGGGTTGGTGCATTACGGGTAGGAAAGGGGCTTGTGAGTTTTTTGGTGATCACAAGCTATAATAACAGCCGAATTCAATCCGAGGATCGGATATGAACCCATATGTTGAGGACAGAATGTAAATTGACGACATCAGATCTACAGTTGCTCAATACACATGCAAAGCCTCATCTGTGTGTTAGGAAAAATGCATCAAAAATTGTCTCATGTATTTAAACTAGTTCAGTACAAGATACCTGTATCCTGAAATGTTCATCTGAACCAGTTCCATAAATACAGGCACACAAACTGCATTTATATCTTTAGTAAATTTTGGTATAATACACAGTTTACAGATCTTGTGCAAAATTATGCAACTTAGTCAATGGGCTATAATTGTTGACGCTAATCAACTTTAAAGAATCACTTCCCCAAGAGGAACAACAGGTTACAAATACTTGACAACTTATGGCAAGCAATCAATGTGTATGGCTTTGTAAGTGTTAAGCTTAGGGAGCTGTTTTATTAAACCAAGTGCTCAAATTAGCAGAACAAAAGTATGATGTTTAAAAATGTGGCATTCCCATTCAAAGTCAGAAAAGAGTGGAGAAATGCAACTATATTTCTAAAAAAATTTGCAAGTAATAGTAACCTTGAATGTGACTATAATAAACAGTAAAAAGAGTATGACAGAGGGGCTGGTTTCCCTCATAAAATGCCCATTAACAATCTTATTCTTTCATGTATTCACTAAAACAAATGTTAGGGCTTTCTTGGGAGACCCAGCAGTTTATTTTTGTACACCTAATGTTTATTTATTTTTATTTATTTTACAATTGTTAACCGGGCTAATCCAGCTGGGCTAGGTCCATTTTTCAGTGGAGGGCCGAGGAGAAAAGCTCCACAATTAAAAATAACAATATCAAAATACAGAAACAAAAAATAAACAAATGTTAAAAGTAGAGACATTCACTTTAAATATGCTGAGAAATAGCTGTTTTGAAAGAACTAGTTCCACAGTTGGATACAATATCAAAATACAGAGTGTGTTAAAAAATGGAGAGATGCACGATGACCAAAAGATGAGATTACCTGTCTTACTAGGTTGCAAGTTTATAGATTAAGACCTGTATTCTGAATTAGGTTAATAACAGGTGGAAAAGGAAAGAGGATGGATAACTAATGAGATGATTGTTATGTTATATATGGGCACATACAGGTTTTCATGAGATGTGATTTAAGTAATTTTTTGAATTGTGTGATAGTTGTGGTGGAAGTTATGGAGGGGGAGACGTTATTCCAGGTTTTAGCTATGGTATGAGAGTATAGATATTTACCTGCAGTATTGTTTGCACTAGTGATACAGAGGAGAGATTTACTAGTAGAATGGAGGGGACGACTAGTAGAGTAGAGGGGAGCAGTTGTTTTAGTGCTGGAGTTTTGTCAGGGTAGTTCAGGATATTAAAAGCACTGGTTAGCTGTTGGTAGGTAAGTAATTGAGGAAATCCGAGCCAGTGAACATCTCTCAGTACCTGGCAATGATGGGTTCTGAAGGTAGAATTGTTAGCAAATTTAGCGATTTTGTTGTAACATGACTCAATTTTGTCAAGATCAGTTTTTTTTTAATATGGGTGAGTACTGGTGCTGCATACATAAGTATGGACAGAAAGTGAGTTTGTGCTAAAGTGATTCTGGCTTTATCAGTGAGAAAATCTTTGTGTCTATACAGTGTTCCCATTTTTTATGAACCTTTTGGATAGTTTCAGGTATATGAACATCAAAGAAAAGATTTTTGTCTAGTTCTACCCCGAAGAGTTTAGTATGGGTTGAAGTAGAGATGAGAGCGCCATTTCTGGATGTGATAGAGAAAGTTAGGGGAGTAAATTTAAATTTATTAGGGGCAAACAAGAGTAATTTAGTTTTGTTGGGGTTAAGAAGGAGTTGGATGTCAGTGATCCAACCTTCAACAGAGGAAAAGGATTCTTGGGTCAGCTGCTGTAGGGTAAAAAGAGATGGTGCTGAGCAGATAAGTGTTGAGTCATCTGCATGCTGTACAAGTGTGGCTTGTTGGGTGGAGGTATGCAGGTTATTTGTGAAGACAGAGAAAATAAGTGGACCCAGTATTGAGCCTTGAGGTACACCTATGGAAGTGGAAGTAGAGGAGATAGTACATCTTGCCATTGGACAGATTGCTGTCTGTCAGATAGATAACTGTTAAACCATGAGATCATAATGGGGGCGAAGGATAGGGAGGTTAGAGCATTTATTAGTTTTGGGTGTGAGACCATGTAGAATGCTTTAAAGAAATTGAAGAAGATAGCAGATACAAAATTGTTATTGTTTCTATGATGATTAACCTGCTTTGTAAAAGACAGAAGAGGATAAATAAACCTCAAGACTGGTCAAACAGTACGACTCTCTTGAGCTCCTCCATGCCCAATTAACTATAGGCAAAGCCCTCTATCACATCAAAGCTAGCTATAGATCCCCCACCATAAACAGGAAAAGCATACCAACATGGGAGAGCACTGCACCCCCCCCCCCGCATTGTCATCGCTGGTAAGATCGGACTATAAATCATTCTTGTTCAATGTAATTACAAGACTAGACACCCCATCAAGCTCAAAAATGCTTAAGAATTTTTTAAGACAAATTACCTCCTAATAACTGATGCTATAAGAAGTTTCACAGCTCCCTCGAACGCAGAAAACACGGACACTGCAGAGGTGTTCACCAATGCCCTGTATAACCAATTAAGCAGTTGTATAGAATCAGCTGATCCTGACCAGATTAAAAACAGGTCTTATTGAAAAAACAAACCACCCTGGTGGACCCCTCGTATAAACAGGCTATTCAACAGGAGAAAGAAACTAACATCCAAGAACAAGAGGGTACTGGCTCAGCAGAGGAAGAAATCCCTCTCTAGCATAAACAAACAAATTAGAGATCTTGTTGAGTCCTCCAAAACTAATTATAAATCATAATAACCTCCCTAGCTAAGGATAATCACAAGGCATTCTTTAACTACATCCGAAATCTAAAAGGGAATAACCAGTTATGTGCTGAAGTGGTTGTGGATGGCATCGCACATACTCAACATGAGGTAATAGCCATCCTGCTAGCTGACAGATTTGGAGCAAACTTCACCCCCCATCTCCTCCAGTCATTCCCCAAAGTATACCTACCACCATTCCTCAGCCAATTATCTCAACAAAAGAGGTCATCTCGGCTCTTTCCAAGGCCAAAAACATGGCATCAATGGGACCAGACAGCATCCCAGGTTGCCTTTTAAACAACTTAAAACATGACCTAGTAGACCACTTGGATTCCTATTTCAGCATTTCCTGAGAACAGGCTATGTTCTGGTGGAATGGAAGACAGCAACAGTAATCCCTCTGCACAAAGGGGATCATCAACTGACCATGGGAATTACAGGCCCATAAGTTTGACTAACCTCATCTGCAAGGCCATGGAAAGCATCATTATGGACCTAGGCACATTGCAGGTGCTGCGAAGAGTACTTCTGGTTAACATCAAAGATTGAAACAATACTAATTTCAAGACTTTGACAAATTAAAAAAAGGTAAAGACCTTATTAACAAGGACATAGGTAACCTCCAAACTCTGGAGCCAACCCAGTTTGGATTCATTAATGGTAGATCATCCCTGTTAAACATGGTTGATGTCTTTGAGAAATTCACCATGGCCCTGGATGAGGGAAAAACAGTGCACACCAACTATCTTGACCAAGCCAAGCCATTTGACAGAATCTCCAACTCAGGTATTATACAGAAACTCTCCCAATTTCTGGATTAACCCCTACATTACCAGCTGGTTAGCCAACTGGTTCACCAACCAGGCACATACTGTCAAAGTGGGTGACTTCACCTCTATCAAAAGACTAGCCACAAATGGCATACCACAGGATTCTGTGCTGGGCCCTTTACTGTTTGGAATTTATTTCTCAGAAATCCAGCCCAACTTGGGCGGCCTGTGGATGACCAAGTTCGCTGATTATTGCAAACTGGGAAAAATCTTCGAGTCCCCCGGTGATGTTAATATACTGCAGACAGGGATAATGTAGACAAATGATTGGTGCCAAAGCCACGGATTAAAGCTAAATGCAAAAAAATGCATTATTATCCCCTTTCAGGAAGCTGACATCCCTACTAATTACATTATAGACAGCACCCCCCTAAGTGTAGACCCAGTGGTACCTCATCTCAGACTCAGGTTGATAATCTGTACTTTGACCACCACATATCCACAGTAGTAGGAAAATCCTTCTATGCGGCACATCTTATAAGTAAAACCATTGCATCTAGATCTAAGGATGTTATAATTCCATTATACTTAGCCCTCATCAGACTAATAATTGAGTACAATGGTCCCTTTTGCATGCATCTCACCAGACACCTGCAACAACTGGAAAGACCACAGAGGTTTCTCACCAAGAAATTACAGGGTACACAAAACAAGTCTTATGAGGAATGACTGAAAGCCCTGTCACTGTATTCCATTTCCTACAGGTTACTAAGGGTGTCCCTGGCTTATAGGGCAGTCTCTGACCTGGCCCTGATGGAATTGTTACACTTATCATAAATCAAGCTGCAGGATGGTCACTTGCTCCAGGGATCTTAACCTAGCCTCTGACATGAACAGGTCACGCTGGAGAGATAAATACATCTCCCAGAGACTGCCACTTCTCTGGAACAAGCTTCCAATTCACATGAAAGAGAGCCCCACCCTGACTCTCTTGAAACACAACCTAGATCAATGGATGAGTGACCACAAATTCACTCCTGGGGGGGTGCCCATGTTCCTCCTGGACAGAGGAAGTCGATATTAACAACCATAGACCCTTACCTCTACGAACTTCATTCACCTAACCACAGACAATTAGGGCAACTTGGGATAAATATGGCTACGCTTGCAGAGGCTCTATGGCCATTAGCCTAGTAACCTCCTATGAACCTATAAATAAATAAATAAATTACAGTTTTTAAAAAATACCAAATTTTTTAGTTCACAATAAAAGACAGCAAACATTTGGTGTACGTGAAAATAAAAACTCTAGCATCTTGTGCTTTGAGCACATTAAAAGTATAATGTAAAAGGAACATAAAATGCACATATGAAACTAGCAACACTTACTGGTTTCTTCAGTTTCTTACGGAAATACTCATATTTCTGTTTATAATCACGAGAATAAGGCACTGCCTACAAGGGAAAAAAATATAAAACTTTTTAAATGGTACAATTTCAGAAAAAAAATGGAGAGCATTTCAAGATTCTAATAAAATATGTAAATAAATATTGGCCAAAAAGCACACTCTATGCATGAATGCATTGATGCACAACTGTTACTCAAGCTTTATTTTCTAATGTCCTGTTCTGAGAGGATTGCTAATCTAAAAGCAATTTCTTTAATAGTTTTAGACAGAACTGCAGAAAATGATTGTGTGTATTTATTAACTGCTAGGGGGCAACCTTCTGAAAGATGTATCATTTTTTTTAAAGGCATGTCGTTGAGGGACAGTAAAAAGAGTTTGTGAGTACAAAATGGAATTTTCTGGCTACACCCCTGTTCTGTGGTTACAGTGTAAAAGAGTGGGCAACATTCCAAAATAGTTACTCAGTTACTCTCAGTGAACGTCTGCCCTGATTCCAGAAGACATGCTCTCAGTGTAAGTAACTTACTTTGGTGTAAGGTTTATCTATAAACAGGCTTACTACGAAGATTCTAAAACACCTGCTCTCAGTTTAAGGGGTCATTACACTGACAGTCTTTTGAAATAAGGGCCCACTGTTTTGTATACATTCTGCTGCTACCAGTTAGGATAATCTAGAACTGCAGTATTTTTCTTAAATGCAGGTAGCCCTCCTCTGTACTGAGACATAAGCAATCATCAAGAATATTGGGAAAGGAAACGGTTTATAAATTAAGCATATTATGTTTCAAATCAAGTTAAAATAAGTTAGAATTAAGCTCACTTCTAAAATACAAGTTTATGATATGCACATAGTCACAATTGTATTTTGAAACTGCACACTACAAAACTTCAGTTTTGACAAAATCTTCCCAAGCCTTTTTTCCATGACACACCAATTTATGGGGTGAGTATGTGTTTGTGGTGGAGATATCTTGGGAAATCTGTTTTGTATTTTGTTTCTGGTACACCAATTATTTAATCTATCTAAAATTTAAAAAGTAAAACAGTAAGAGGAAACTATATTCCTAAGTGTATTAAGCGCAGGTGTATTTTAAATACGGAAAAATTTAATACGCAATTCCAAAAAATTCAAATAAAACAGTGGTAGGACGCTAAATGCCCAAGTGAACTCTCCTAACAGAAATTTCCAGGTATAATTTTGATGCATTTTCCACTTCAGTATTCAGCTTTAAAGACTGTTTTCTGTAGGTGATGACATCATTCATTGAGCAAGGAAAGAAAGGTTGTTTAACACAGCTGAGCTGACATCACACACCAAAGAAAGGTGAAAAACGCAATGGAGATGCAATTTTAGCTGCAACTACAACTCAGTTCATTTTTTTCCACCCAAATGTTTCTTAAGTTTGAATACACACGAATGGGTTGGTACTGTACAAAAGAAAAGACAAAGTGGCCAAGGGGAACCACAGGGTCCCTCTTCAGTACTGAGAACCAGCTTACTTTTCTTGACGTCCTTGACCACATTCTGGAATGGCTGTGCAATGTGAAACTTTGCCCAGAAGGGAGGATTCAGAATGAGCTGCCTGAACTACTACTAAAGGCAGGAGAGCATCAGCCACAACCTTCTGGCAGGCACTAATCTGAGTCCTGCCCTAGCAGCAGCATAGACATGGTCACAATTACAGAGCAGGCCTCATGGAAAACTACTGTTCAGGTGGTAAAAACAGTCCTGTCCGGCTGCTTCTTTGTTCTAAAATCAAAAAGGGCTAAAAATTTCAATTGTGCCTGATCTACTACAAGGGACTATAATCTGAACAGGCTAGACAAGTAGCTGAGGGATCTAAGCTGCAGCATGGCAAACGAGAACACTTTCTTGCTTAGCCTTTCAAGGCTTTACACTTCTTATCATGTAGTAACAAGGCAAGATGCTGTCACCCCTATTATCTCTGTTGAATGAGAAAAACAAAAAAGTCAATTCTAGAGAATTTCTACAAGATCTCAATCAACTCAGCTAGGAGTGCAAGACCTGTAGAAAGCATCTGATTTCATAGGAGATGAAACAGCAGTATAGTAGTGGTTCTAGAAAGCAAAAAAATTGCATCTTTGAGTATATAATCCACAGGTAAGGTGAACCCAAGCTCCTCCATCTCCCCAGATACTCAATACAACATTTTTTTTTTTTTTTTGGGGGGGAGGGGGGGTATGCCATACGCATAGAAAACTTCATGAGCCTGAATGTTTCTCTAAATTGTGAGAGGGACTTAATGTTCTATCTCTGAAATGAGGGTCTCTGTTTTCTAAGCTCTAAGCCCAGGACACAAAGGGGGAGGGACAACTTCTTCCCATCTCAGTACTGGCTTGGATGGCCTCATGCATGCAGTGTGTAGGCTGTAGGTTTTGTGGCATCGGCACTGAGGGACAGACATGCTAAAGGCGGCCTGAGGATGGAGCTATTGTTGGCATCAGCCCATGTTTCCAAAGAGTGCAGTCTCACACCCATAAGGCAATATTCTACCATATATCAAACTAATGTTTGACACTGAGGGCCTGACCTGTGTGTCAAGACACTGGAGGCCCTGGTATACCTCTGCATCAACTGGGCCAATAACCCCTGTTGTCTTAAGTGTTGGTATAAACTACCAACTGGGGAACTCAAGCAAATGCACCCCAGTAGCATTCTGTTTCCAAGAATGTTGTGACTATGTTAAAGGATGGCATATCAGGCTCTAACATGATGCATGTGCTCATGTTGGCCACCAGGGGGTTAGGGATAGAGTCATAAACCGAAAAGCCCTGAAAGTTGCCAGAGTGATGATCTCTGTAATTGGCTTTTGTTTCAGAAGGAAGGAAGGCATGGACCTGAAACAGCTTTCGCCCTGTGAGGAAAAAATGTGCCAATGGACTACAAAGAGGGCTGAGTGTTGACAAGCATCTGAGACCCCCCAAAAATGTGCAACAGACGTTTATCAGTGCCTTTTGCCCTTCTGAATGATCACTAATCCAGATGATACTTTAAAGCTACATTACTGCATATCAGCAGCAAAACAACACTGTGAGGTAAGCAGTTTCACTGGATACATTCCCTTTTGCTTCTCAGTACAATGATAACAAGCTTTCAGTTGCGCAGTAAATGCAGGGCAGGAAAATCCCTTTTAAAGGATGCTACTGTCCAATATCTTCTGACAAGTGCTTCCTTACCGTGAGACACAAATGTGCATATGTTTAGAAATCTTCAGAGAAGCAGTAATATTAAACAAAAAAGGATGTGAAACATTCATAATTTGAACATGAAACCTCCTTACTAAGTAGCAACATAAACTGTTCAGCTAGCAGTGAAACAGCACCATGAGCTGAGCAGTTGCACCTGATACAAAATACATTCCCTTTTGTTTTTCAGTATCACAGTGTAGGACAACAAAATCATCTTTAACGGATGTTACCAATTGACGTGTTCTGACTGACACCACAGTACAGTGAAACAAGAATATGCAAACACACACAAATATTCCAAGAAGCCACAGTTTTAAATACAACCCTCTCAAATAAATGGAGAGTCTGCAGGAGAACCTGTCAATCAAATCGAAAGACATCTGAGTCCAGTTTCTCCTCATTTTGCTATTTTAGTGATACCATGCCCCCCCCCCCAAAAAAAAAAAATCAGTTTATTTTAATTCCATAATGGCAGTAAAAGTAAAATCCACCTTAAAATCAAAAAGGTCATAATTATTATGAACTTACTTAAAGGTGGATGTTATTTTATCTGCCGCCACTTGAATATAATACAACTTTTCTGTTTTCTTAAAAGTATTCAAGCTACTATGGACACAGGCTGTATAGTAGAAGAATGCATACAGAGCCTTTGGCCACAATGCCTTCCTAACTACATTTAAATTACTTTTACATTACAAACAAAATTTGCACTCCAAAAACTTTTTAACCCACTTTTCTGCCTATGTGCAACAAGCAGATGAAGTTCTAAACTTTCCAGCTAAGTGAGGAACCTTTTTTAACCTATCTACAAGTACTCTGATTTCCATTAAACCAGCCCATGTAGCTGATGGTAATCTTGATTACAGTTTCATTTTGTCAAATGATGCTCTTTCTTACTTCACAGGCACATCACTTCTGTCTTAAATTGGATTACTTCAAGGGGGTTGGGGTGGTGCAAAGTACCTACCGTGTACACCAAACCATTAGTGAAGCTACAGGACATACCCCTATAGAAACTATTGTCATGCACTGGCCCATGCAACAGCTACAGGCAGTGCTTTGAACTACAAAGATAAAACATTTGCCAGTTAAGTTTGCAATTTTTTAAATATAATGAAATAAAACAAAAACTGTGAGGAGTGGATTAAATGTTTTATTGGTAAAGGTTCACTGGGTAGAATAAATATTTATGGGCCACATCTGGGCCATGGACCAGGAGTTTGAGAACCATATCTCAGAGTATCCTATAAATAAGATGTAATCACACAGCATTATTACATATTGAGTTTGTTCTAAGGTGAAGAGAGTAGGGAATAATGTTTGACAAACTGTCAGTTCCAAAACACAGTGAAGCCGTTACATGATGTTTCTGCGTAATTATCTCACTGTATTCAGTATCATATCTCAATCAGGATTATGTTTTAATAAGAACGTGAGAGAATTAATCCAGATAGAAAAGTTGATAATGTTTTAAAACATACCACAGTACACAGCAAGAGTTTCTCCAGTTTGATTCTCAGCTAGGGTGCCTTTGAGTTGTCTTCAGGTACTCTGGTCTCTTCCCACGTCTTAAAAATATGCAGTAGGTGGACTGTTGACTTTAAATTGTTCATAGGTGTTTGTGTTATATGTAAGAAAGGCATGGTGACCTACTTCCATGTCTGTGAATGGTGGTGGTGGTGGTTTTAATGGGATTGCTGCAGGAATTAGATGCAACTTGACAGCACTGAACGGATGGATGGTGTGACCTGGATTCTACTATGACGAAATGCATACATGTAATTTATAGATTTATCATTTATTTATAGATCAATACATAAAACTTTTCAAAAAGAAAAAAAAAATCATACCTTGTGGTGATGAACTCAAAAAAAATGTGAAGAATTAGAAAGCTTACATTGTGGACAGAATTACTAAAATGTAATATGAAAATTCTTCTTACCCATGAAAAACTGGAGGACTTCTAGGCCATTTATTTTTCTCATGTAAGGCTTTAATAAGTATTAACATAAGCACAGACTGCCTCAGCCTAAACTCAGACTTATGCTGGTCTCTGACAGGAACCAACATTGGTCACAATGTCTTCTCAAACAAAAACAACACTGTCCTCTGCCAACTTCTTGTAACCTATGAATGGTAGAACAGGAACAAGAAAAGATGTGTCTTTAGAATGGGAGGAAAGTGCCCTTAACAGTTGGAGCAAAAAGGCTCCTGTCTGACAGATAAGAGTCCAGCAGCCTCTTTCACATGCAAAATTAGTTTTGTAATGTTCGATATTCATAGCAATTTAAGTACTGGTGAGCATGCTTGTTTTGGTTTATATTGGTAAAAGTTGAAAGAGCACAGGAAAAAAAAATATAACCTCATATTTCTCTTTGATAGTAAAGATAAAGTGCCAGCCACAAAGGTAGCAAAGTGGAGTTGTAAGTTGGCAAAGTCTTCCTCTTCATGGATTAGTTTTTTATCTTTGGATTTCTTGTTTAGCATTCTTCATTTTCACTGATTATACCATGTATTTTATTTTCTTTCTCCTTTTTATCTGAATCTACCATTTTTTATTTCTATTTATTACTTTTATAACTTTTCTCAATCTACCATTTTACTTACTTAACTCACTGTAGATTCGAAGTCAAACCTTAACAACCAAAAGCTATGTTCTACTTATGCTCTAAACACTGTTCATTGTCGATTGCACATTTGGTCACAGTTAGTAATCCCAGCTATCTTTTTTCACTGCTTGATATTGCTGCCCATTCCCTAGACTGCACTCCTTACGCTCTTACATCAAAATATTGCTGAGTGTGATTTGCACTGCTGGCTAAGTGCCAAAGTCTAATTTTAATAATAGCACAGTTCTTTTGTTCTTCATTCTTCTTTAAGATTACAAGTCTAATTTTTAAAACAGCACATTTTTCTGTTGTTCATTGTTCTTTATGATTAGAAGTTTAATTTTAATAGTAGCATACTTATTGTTGCACTGCTGTTCAATGCTAGTTAGAATAAAAATTATAATCTTAATGGCAGCAACTGTACTGTACATTTTAACTGATGTCTGTACACTGCTTTATTATCAAGTGCATTTTTTTACAGAGTTATTTGCAAATATCTTACATTTTACTTGATATCTGAATACTAAATTACTGCTGACTGTAGTTCTGGACACATTGTTTATTCTCAAGTTCCTTACTGCATTGTTGTTGCTCTGTGGTTTACTGATAGTCATTCTCCAAGCTGCAAAGGCAATTGTGTATATCACAATACTGCAGATTTGTTGTTCGCATGCTGCTCACTGGTAGTCATTCTCTGAAATGCACTGCTGTCATTGTTGATAGCACTGTTACACTGCATTTAGCACTGCTTATCTCACTATGGTTATCACATTAAAACTGTTTCACTGCTAGTCACTCCCAGTTGCTGAAACAGCTCCTGCAAGACAACCTACTTTTGGATTTAACCTTCTGCCTTCCCACACCACTACATTTGTTGGCTTTAACCTTTTCTAATTTGACTTATCTTGACCTTTTTTCAAACTGTGTTCAGAGATAACCATTTTAAATCATTAAACCAGTAATCTCATTTGACAATATTGGCCAACATGGAATTTCAGTCAGCTCTTGTCCCTTCTGTAGCCAGCCTGACAGCACATAACATTTTGAGGCACTGTAGCAATTGCTTCATGCTTACTGAAAACAAATTTTAAAAACATTCAGTCTAAAAATATTGTCTCTGTCAAAGGTATAAGTATGTATCCACACTGGAGGGTTACCCTCTCACCCTAGAGCTCAGCTGGTAAACAACACAAGCTCCAAGCACCACTGCTATACCAACTTATGTTGAATTAATTGAAAGAAAACTGATGAAACATCCAAAATGAGCCTAAGAAACTTCACCCATTAGACTGCATATATCTCTAGGGGCCCGATTCTACCAGACTTGGTCTCAATGTAATTGATTTACTCCAATGTAAACCTGCTTTATAGACAGGCCTTACACTGCAGCAAGTCACTTAAGCCAAAAACAAGAATTGTGGAATCTGGAGCCAAGAGTCACAATGATGCTCACTCTAAGTCCCTTATAAATCTGCCTGAACTCATAATACAGTGTTGATAGTAGGCAACTCTACAATTTATTTTTGCCTGTTTCACTGGATACAATCATAGTAGCTGCTTACAGAGGTAGGTTATTGCCTAGGACAATGGTGGTCACTGTACAATTATAGTAGTTCCTAAAGAACTACATCAGCTAAATAACAAAATGTTATAAAAGTAGACATCAGGAATATAAAATTAAATTTCTGACACTATAACAGACTACACTCACTTTTGATAACTGCCATACATACAAATGAAACAGATAACACAGTAGTGTACTGAAAGCACAACAGCAAAGAAGGAATGCCGAAAGTAGGGAAGAGGTCTGAGTCAGGAAGGACATGAGGGAAGTGCACAATTCCCAATCCCCCCCCCCCAGCTAGCTGAATAAGAGTAGAGTGACTGTTAACTGCTTTCTTGGTACCAGGATCCAGAATATAAACAGGTCCCTCAGCTCCATTCATCCTGCCAAATATGATTATGAACTGTCAATGGTTAACGTGGGTATAAATAACAATGCTCACCATATGGATTTTGCTGTGCATATATCTATAGCAGGAAAGGCACTGGTCTTGAGTGCATTTTTATCAACAACCAGAATAATGTTAACAGTCAAAAAAAAGCAGCTTAAACAACTGGTTGTTCAACTGGTGTCATTCAAGGAGTACCAGTACATGCCAACATTAGATGAGATAATGGAGAATCCTTCCTGCTTTGCCAGGAATGGTCTTCACATCTCTCACCAGGGCTTGCTCATACTGGCTAACGTTTTAATTAACCCCATAGTGACTTTTTTTATGTAGAGTCTATATCCTGAATATCCTAAGCTAGTGAATTCTAATTCAGAATATCTTAAGGTAACTATATTCAATGCTAGGAGTCTTAACAAAAAATCTTGAGGCCCTCCTGTAACTCAAAACACATCCATATTTCTGTACTCACCAAAAACATGTTTTCAGTGCCGAGAAAGCACTTTCTCTTTATCTAGGTTTAGCTCCAGTCATAACTTCAAACCCACTGGCAACTGTGACAGAATATCAGTATTTGTCAGGGACCCCATTGTCTCTTGCAATAGACTGCTCATGACCCTAATTTTGAACTACTGGAAGTCTGAAGTTACACTGAATAAAGTTAATTATACAATGACCCCCCCATTAATATTCAAAAACGTGCATGCTGATTGGTCAGCGTGCACGTTGTAAATCAGAGTTATAGTAATGGAAAAAGGTCTGGTCCCTCGGACTTTTTCCATTACTATAACTCTTTTTTTACAGCAACGGAGAACGCAAGATCTCCATTGTTTCACGCTGTCTCGCTATATTAAACGAGTTTAACATAGCGAGACAGCTTAAAAAAAAGCAACGGAGATTCTCCATTGCTTTTTTTAAAGCTGTCTCGCTATGTTAAACTCCTTTAACATAGCGAGACAGTTTGTAAAAAGCAACGGAGATCTTGCTTTCTCCATTGCTTTTGCCCACAGCTCTGATGTACTGCGTAGGCATAGGCATGTGCAGTACATCAGAACTGCCGCAGAATACCAGACAGCTTCGGAAGGGCAGCAGTGAGGCATTATACAATGCCATTATTTAAGAAAAGTAATTATTTTTTTCTTAAATAATGTCATTGTATAATAGCAATAACCGACTTCTGGGTGTGGGTAATGCTGGATTTACCCACTGTTGGCTTTGTTTGGCCACTCAGGCTTCGCCCTCATGACCAAACTACACCAGCCGTGGGTAAATCCAGCATTACCCACACCCAGGCGTGGGTTATTGCTATATTATTACTTCATAGCTAGATACAGCCATCTTTTGATAATGATGACTTCCTGAATGACTCAGCAGAAATACCAAGTAATACAGTTTCATATTACGTGACTTTGATTATCCATTAATTAATTGGATGACCTATATCATAAATGGCAAGGATGCCCACTGTTTCTTTAACTTTATAATGCTATCTACATTGAAAGATAGTAAACCTGGCTAACAGAGCCCCAACATCTTTGGTCTTGTCTATAAAAACACAGCTCCCACTATGCACTCCTTTCTGCATCTCATCTTCTCTTGTAAAAAAAATAAATAAAAACAAATCCAAAGCCTTCTCTTTTAAAACTACTGCCACCTCCACTGTAAATATCTCTGGGTTCAAGGGACCTTCTTAGGCTAACCTTCTAGAATTTCTTGATGATCTAGGAGAATTTAGATGCAATCCCTCATCATTACATCCCATTGCTAAAGCAACTTACTATGCCTCTACTTTTTTCTCTCACTTAACGAACTGTATTAATAAAGCAGTCCCAATTTGCACCAAAGATATGGGTAAATTTAATAACAAACCTCTACTGTAGAATATCTATATCAATAAACTAAAGAAGAATATGAGGAAGAAGATACTCAATTCATATAACAGGTCTCATTCCATCCAATGAAGCAGGCTAACAGAAAGTTTAAAGTTGCCATTAGAAAGGTTAAATCTGAATATTAGCATAGAATTGCAGCTAAAAACTAACCTTAGTTCTTAACTTTCTGACATCCTAGTTGCCCTCTAAAATCATTACAGAAGCAGTTCTCATAGTCCTCTCGAAAGGAAAAAGTATACCAAAATAGGCCCAGATACTGCACACCTACCTGCCTAATTATTAGTGTTAGAGATTATCTATCTGATCCCCCACTTAATCTCTTTAACCTAAGCCTATCCAGGAGTTACACTCCCGATTTCTAAAAACAGGCATTGTAATGTTATTACATAAAGGTGGTACTACCACTCATCCTACTAATTAGCCCCATTAGTCTCAGCAGTCTTACATGTAAAGCTATGGAACATATCAAATTCTGACCTCACAAATTTATATACTGGAAACCTCTTAGCCCTGGACACGAATCAGCATGGTATTGTGAAAATAAGGTCTTGTCTCCTTGCACCTCGTTAATTTTGTCAAAAAAGACAATTTAACAATTGATTATGGTCATGCTATACACACAGCATACCTTGGTCTGGCCTAAGCCTTATATTCTTCATGTTAAATATTACTAACAAGCTGACAAAACCAAGGTGGAAGTGTATGGCAAGAAGCACACAAATCCAATAAAACAAATCCTGGTTTATTGCACAAAATGTAAGCGCTTTCGCAGTGATACCACACTGCTTCATCAGACATGTGGTGCCATACACTTCCACCTTGGTTTTGCTGGTTCTGCTGTTGGGGTTTTTGGTGGACTGTTCACTACTTGGGACTTTGTTTGTGTGTATTACTAACAAACTGCTTAAACTACACATGAAAAAGTTTGTTGTGTGCTGGATTCAGAGTTGCTCACGCTTTCTATGCATGCAAAAATATTACCAGTGGAGTCTCACAGGCCTCATATATATATATATATATATATATATATATATATATATATATGTATACAGTGGATATAAAAAGTGTACACACCCCTGTTAAAATGCCAGGTTTTTGTGATATAAAAAAATGAGATCACAATAAATAATTTCAAAATTTTCCCTCCTTTAATGTGACCTATAACCTGTATAATTCAATTGAACAAACAAATTTGTTAGGGGAAAAATATAAAAAATAAAAAACGTACAATAAGCTGGTTGCATAAATGTGCACACCCCTAAACTAATACTTTGTTGAAGCACCTTTTGATTTAATTACAGCATTCAGTCTTCTTGGGTACACACCTGCCATCAATTAAAGAGACTGATTAACCCCAAATAAAGTTCAGTTGTCCTAGTACGATTTTCCTGATATTTACTCAGTTGCTTGCTACACCAAAAGCCATGGTTCGCAGAGAGCTTACAAAGCATCAAAGGGATCTCATTGTTGAAAGGTATCAGTCAGGAGAAGAGTACAAAATTTTTTCCACAGCATTGGATATACCATGGAACACAGTGAAGACAGTTATCAAAAAGTAGAGAAAATATGGGACAACAGTGACGTTGCAAAGAACTGGACGTCCCTCCAAAATTGATGAAAAGACGAGACAAAAACTGATCAGGGAGGCTGCCAAGAGACCTACAGCAACACTGAAGGAGCTGCAGGAACTTCTGGCAAGTACTGGTTGTGTACTACATGTGACAACAATCTCTCATATTCTCCACATGTCTGGACTATGGGGTATGGTTACAAGACGGAAGCCTTTTCTTACACGGAAAAATACCCAGGCCCAGCTAAAATTTGCAAAACAATACATCACATTTCCCAAAAGCATGTGCGAAAATGTGCTATGGTCTGATGAGACCAAGGCTGAACTTTTTTGCCACAATTCCAAAAGGTACGTGTGGTACAAAAACAACACTTCGCGTCACCAAAAGAACACCATCCCCACTGTGAAGCATGGTGGTGGCAGTATCATGCTTTGGGGTTGCATTTCTTCAGCTGGAACTGGGGCTTTAGTCAAGGTTGAGGGAATTATGAACAGTTCCAAACACCAGTCACTTTTGGCCCAAAACCTACAGGCATCTGCTAGAAAGCTGAAGATGAAGAGGAATTTTACCTTTCAATACGACAATGACCCCAAGCATACATCAAAATCAACAAAAGAATGGTTTCACCAGCAGAAAATTTAAGTTTTGGAATGGCCCAGCTAGAGCCCACACCTAAATCCAATAGAAAATCTGTGCAGTGACCTGAAGAGGGTTGTGCAGAAGAGATGCCCTCGCAATCTGACAGATTTGGAGTGCTTATGCAAGGAAGAGTGGGCAAATATTGCCAAGTCAAGATGTGCCATGCTGATAAGACTCCTACCCAAGAAGACATAATGCTGTAATTAAATCGAAAGGTGCGTCAACAAAGTATTAGTTTAAGGGTGTGCACATTTATGCAACCAGCTTATTGCACATACTTTATTTTTTCTATATTTTCCCCTAAAAGATTTGTTTTTCAGTTGAATTGTGCAGATTATAGGTCACATTAAAGGTGGAAAAAGTTTTGAAATGATTTATTGTGGTCTCATTTTTTATACAAAAAAATGGCATTTTAACAGGGGTGTGTACACTTTTTATATCCACTGTATACACACACACACACATATATATATATATATATATATATATATATATATACACACACACACACACACACACACACACACACACACACACACACACACACAGTAAGAGAAAGAGAGAGAGATATCCAGTGGATATAAAAACTGTACACACCCCTGTTAAAATGCCATATGTTTTGTGATATAAAAAAATGAGACCACAATAAATCATTTCAATCTTTTCCCACCTTTAATGTGACCTATAACATGTACAATTCAACTGAAAAACAAACAAATCTGTTAGGGGAAAAATATAAAAAATAAAAAACATACAAGCTGGTTGCATAAGTGTGCACACCCTTAAACTAATACTTTGTTTAAGCATCTTTTGATTTAATTACACCATATATAATTTCAGAATGCAGAACAAGTCTAGAATACACCTGTATTCAGATGGCATTAAATCAATAGTAAAAATTATGTTTATATTTCTCAACCAAACTAAGCTAGAAATTAGTGCACAGGATTAAGATTATGATCTGTTAATTATTTTTTCATTTAGTCCGTAGTTTGATTCCCTCAACCTCCATTTGCCAGAGTATGCAAGATTCTCTCTTCCTTATTTCTTGGTTTAGAAAAGAACACCAGGAGATAAATATATTGGTTTTAAGTAAATTATAACATACCTCACATCATTTTTAACTGTAATTTTATGTAAACTAAGATAAAGTTATGTTACTATTAGGGGGATAGAAGAGGGGCATAGTCAGTTATGTTTCTTAGACTGACACTGAGCCTAAGCTGCCCCTTTTTTCTTACAGTTGCCCTGACACTGTTTTTTGAACTGTTTCCACAATTTTTGTTGGAATTGTTTACATGGTTTGCTATAAAGAGGCTCAGTGCTGGAAGAGTAATTTCTGTTGTATTTGAAAATATGGGATTGAAACATCTATTTGATCCCCTGGATCAGTTCTCCCTGTAATCAAATCTCCTCAAGCCTTGCCGATGAGGTGCCAAATAATACTTCTTTATCAAGGGGGCATTAAAAATTTGAGATCTGACATCCTCATGAAGATTTTGGGATCTTAGCCATGCATATCTATGCAGCACGTCCTGGCACTGCATTCACAGCATCATAAAACACTTCAAGGAATGCTTGGTGACTTATGTGACTGAGGAAATGATGGAAAGCAATGAGGACTTAATGTCAGACGAAGGTCACTCAGCAACTGTGTTATTCATATTGGAAGAGGTTGCCAGAAGATATTTAGCCACGTGTGCCTGACAATTAATTGTTTTGAATACTAGGGTGGAAGATATTTAGATGATCTTGCTGTAACTGTCAAAAGCACTGTCATCCTTGTCTGAGGGCAAAGGATTAGTGGCAGTAAGGTGCTTAAAGCCAATGCCTTTGGTTAAGGAGATAACAGATAGATCAAACTTATGGGTCAAAGGTACCTTGTAAATTCTGTCTGGCTTTTTCAATGTGAGAGCTTGACTCTCAGGATCTCAGGAAAATTCCATGCAGCATTAAAAGCATTCCTCTGACACACTAATGAAAGGAGGGACAGAGGTTTCTATCAGTTAAAGGTCATAATATATTTTCTCTGTATCAGGCATTTCTTTTTCCTCTCCCTGGTAGGCAGTTCATTCTGCTTAGCGTGTCAGAAAAGAAGAATCTGAAGAAATATTTTCTTCACATTCTAACTCCAAAGAGTCATGAGAGGATACCTGGGAGATATAACCCAGCCCAAAGTTCTCAAAATCAAGCTGAGATTCACTATTAGAAGGAGATGGCAATATCTTTCTTTTGTATAAGAAGAAACAGGTGAAGCAAACAGAAGTAACTAAAAGGCCATACAAAGACTTTAAGCAAAAGAAAATCATTCCTCCCTAGACTGCTTAGAAGAGGTTATAGGAGGAGAGATATGTTCTATCTGTCTTTTTTTTTTTTTTTTTGCAATATCTGAATAGAAACTCCAGATAGACTCCAATGTACTGACTTCAACATGGGTGTCCCCCTTCCCCGACTAACACCTGTGGGATGCCATCAGGCAGTTCAGAGATCACCAAGTAAGGTTCTCCTTTCTTGCTATTAGCAGCATGTCTAGCCTTGGACAACATGCTACTCTCCCGAATCTTAGTGGCATCCCAAAGGCCTGCACCAGAGGGGTTAGTAGAACTGATAAATGGGTGAATGACTCAGATACAGCCACAGAGGAGTCATCTGTTAAAGGCCAGGAAAGAGGAGATACTGCTTTAGGGATTTCTCTTACATCTTTCCTTTTTCTTTGAGGCTAGATAAGAGATATCTGAAGAACTGGCACACAAGTTTATTGCTTGTTTTACAAGAGCTTTAAGCCATTGGTTTCTAAATAAAGTTTAAGGGAGCTGATCTGACTTCTAACAGTTTTCAGGGTAAACGACTGATAGATACTACACAAGCAGACATCACGTAACTCCCCTAGGCAAAATAAGCAAGCTGTGTGGGTATCTCTATAAGGAATTTGTTGTACACAGGCACCTTCCCTGAAATGTCCCCAACAGAGAATTTATCTGCCCAAAAGATTGAAGCAGCCAACTGCCAAACCACTGAAGATGCAGCAAAGACAAAATAACTTGTATCTTCAATGGCGAGAAAGTACTGAATTTTGATACCTGTGCATCTGCTTTTATACCAACATTCCCTCATGCACCTCAGATGTATGGTACAGGTGAAAGGTACCTACAAACCTTTGAATATTACACAAATGTCTGATCCTTGTCTGCATATGTCCCATACAGCCTAGGCTAATGCAACAATGATCATCTATATACTACTGTGATTTCAGGCACTTACAGACTAACACCTTTTGTGTAAAAGTGATATTTACATACCTTCTAAGTGGCATTATAAATTATTTTTCATTAAGTTGAAGATACAACTGCTTTTCTACTGATTAAGCCAGTAGCCTGATGTATAGAGATTTTATGTATACCACTGCCCATTTAATTTCCTGACATTTTTTTAAGATGGTCAATTCATTTTGGAGATATGGTCATTTTTTACAGCAGCAAAATGTTTTTTTTTTTTATTTAATAATTTACTTAATGCTGTTAAATGGATTGCCCATTTAGGTAGAGGCATATTTTCAAGAGAGTCCGGGGAGATAAAAAAGTAGTTGTGTAAGTAAACTTACCATGAACGTGAATGTTCAAATGATCATTGCTGCAGTTGCCTTAGCTATATGGGTTATGTCCTGCTAAAGATATACCTGCCGGACAGCTTCAGGACATCTTCCACATGCCCAAACTGTCTGGCAGCTCGAGGCGAGCTGACAAAAAGACAAGTTTAAGCACCAAGCCCTTCAGAGCTTTCCTGCCATCAGAGACAGGGAGGCTGAGCTCTGAAAGAACAACACTAGGAAGACCAAAAAAGAAATAACCATACCTTGGCATAAACAGCACACCAAAAACAAGGGAGACGGAAGGAAGGAGTGGCGACTACAACAGTGATCATTCGAACATTTACTGTTATGGTAAGTTTACTAACAAAACTGTACTGTCTTTGTCATACTGATCACTGCTGTGGTAGCCTTAGCTGTATAGTATACTACATTTGGGAGGTGGAAGGAGAAGAATCCAGGAGCCCTGGGTGAATGTTCCTTGCAAAGCCTGATCTAGACCTAGAGAAAGAATGAAGCTTATAGTACTTTGTAAAAGCATGTACAGAGGATCAAATTGCAATTCCAAGAATACTTCTAGAATCCAACCCTTTTGAAAAAAACACAGATGAAACCAATGCCTTGGTAGAGTAGGCCTTGACTTTACCTGGAACAGTTTTGTTATACTGAGTAGAACAAAAAGTAATAGCCTTCGACAACATTTGGAAACAGTCTGCTGTGACACTGGTTGCCCCTTCTTTCTACCTTCATATGAAATGAATAACTGAGTCGAAGATCTGAAAGATTTAATTCTGTCAAGATAGTATCTGACTTGTCTGTCGGGATAAAAGGATGGAGCATCCTTTATAAGTTCATAGGTTTCATAGGTGTGTACTAGGCTAATGATGACCTAGGGCCTTTACAAGCCTAGCTGTAGAACCAAAATGTGTCCCAAAAGTTTTATGTTTTAGACATTTTTAAAGGGGATGATTTCTGGTTTTGACATGAATTATTGACAACCTCTGTCCATCAGGGGTGAAAAAGAAGTTATGTTCTCACCATAACGTTCCATGTGAGTTGTTAATCTCGCCTTTGTTCTTACAAGTCGGTATAGAGTCAATCCATCAGCTCCGAGTCAGCTGCTTTCCAAGCTCAAGATCTTTCAGTAGCTTGAGGGACAGCACCTATCCCATGATGCTCTCTGACTAATCCTCAGATCTAGTTTGCTGAATTCAGCAACAAAGGAACAGCCTAACATGCCCTAAATGTCAATATGTGTATATATAAAAAACATATATGTACAGTTAACCACAGGAAGAAAGTCTAGTAGAAGAAAAAGTCAGTAGACAAACCCAACCAGACATCCAGTCGTAACCGGTCTTCAAGAACCCGGAGGGGGATGGAGAGTGGGAAATGTAAGAAGAAAGGCGAGATGAACAACTCACATGGAACGTTATGGTAAAAACATAACTTCTTTATGTGAAGTTGTTCAATCTCGCCATTTGTTCTTACACGCAGAAGGCCCCAAGCACCCAAACCCTGGGTGGCTCACGGAAGTGCATTCCTGAGAACAGTGGAACCAAAGGAAGCTCTGTCCCTGGAGGCCCTGTCCACTTTGTAATAAGTGATAAACGTATGTGGTTTTGACCAAGTGGCGGCTGCACAAATGGTGTCCAAAGGCAAATGAGCTGCGTGAGCTAGAGATGTGGATACCGCCCTAGTGGAATGAGCTTTCACCTTGTATTCTAAGGTCTGATTAGTTGAAGAGTATACAAACTTTATGCAGTCTGATAACCATTTAGACAAGATAACTTTAGACACAGATAGCCCTTTTTTTATCAGTGTAGGAGATAAAAAGCTTTTCAGATTTTCTAAAATCCTTTGTTCTGTCCAAGTAAAATCTCAGCTGTCTGTGGACATCAAGTTTATGTAGCATATACCCCATTTTATTAGAATGATGTCTGAAAAAAGTGGGCAACTCAACAGATTGATTCAGATTAGTTTCAGAGCAGACCTCCAGAAAAAAGGAGGGATTTGTCCTGAGAGACACTCTAGCAGGAAAAAATACCAAGTAAGGGGGCCTAATAGAAAGAGCTTGAAGTTCAGAAACTCTATGAGCTGAAGTAATAGCCACCAAAAATAATGTTTTCCAAGATATGAACTTCAAAGGGGAAGAGGATGCAGGCTCAAAGGGGGGAAGCATCAGCTGAGATGATATTAAATTTAGGTTCCATGGTGCAACTGGTTGTCTGATGGGTGGCCTTAGGTGATGAGTCCCTTTCAAAAAGGCTTTACATAATCTGTGTGACATAAGATTAGATCCTTCAATCCCCAAGTGAAAATTAGATATAGCGGCCAATTGAACTCTAACAGTGGCCGCTGCAGCACCTTCCTGAAAAATCGTTGCGAGAAATTCCAGAACCATATTAAGAGGGGCAACACAGGGATCAATATTGCGTTGAGAGGCCCAGTAAACATTTACTACTGTACAGTTTCCTAGTAGAGACTTTATGAGAGGAAACCAGAATATATTGAACTTCGGAAGAAAGATTATATGACCTGGCTAGGTTGGGAAGTGGAGCAGCCAAGCTGTCAGTTTGAGGGACTGAAGAGAGGGGTGAAGAATTCCTGATGAGTGCGTCAGAAGGTCTGGCACTGGGTCCAGAAACCAAGGTTCTTCCAGTTGATGTTGATGAAGAAAGGGGGAACCATATCTGCCGAGGCCAAAAAGGGGCTATCAGAATAACTGTCCTTCCCGAGCCCTTTGCTTTCATCAAGAATCTGGGAATCAGTGGGGTTGGAGGAAAGGCATAAAGGAGACCCGAGGGCCAATAGTGCACAAGTGAATCCCTGGGACTGTCCCCCAGTGGAGGGTTGAGGGCAAGGTAGCTTCTGCATTTGGCATTCATCAGAGATGCAAAAAGGTCGCAGCAAGGCTGGCCCCATCTGCGGAATATACTTTCCACCACATTTTGTTTGAAAGACCACTCGTGGGGGCAACAGAATCGCTCTGCTCAGTTTGTCCGCTATCACGCTGGATTTCCCCGGGATGTGCATTGCTAATAGAAAGTGCCTGGTGGACACAGCCCATTCCAAATCCTCAAAGCTTCTTGGCATAAGGGGTAAGATTTGGTTCCCCGCTGTTTGTTGATGTACCAGACTACCAACATGTTGTCTGTCTGAATCGCAATCATCCCCTGATGTAGAGAGTCGTGAAAGTGCTGCAACTCAAAGCACTGCTCTCAACTCCAGGACGTTGATGTGCAAATGACATTCTATCTCTGACCAGGTGCCTTGGGCAGTCTTTCCCTGAAAACCCCCCCCCCCACCCTATCAGGGAAGCGTCCGTGGTCACCGTGGCTACTGGACGGGGTTATACAAATGGTTGACCTACTGTCACCTGGTGGCTGCTCAACCACCAGAGAAGGTCTCTCTTGCAAGCATCTGTCAACAGAATCTTGAATGACATCGGAAGCTGTTGGTAGGACCACTGGGTGAAAAGCAACCATTGGAGTATTTGCATGTGCATCCGGCCCAGAGGTACTGCTATGAGGGAAGCTGCCATTGTGCCTAAGAGTTTTAACACCTGAGTAGCAGGTACTTTCTTTTCTTGTAGCAAGCATGACACCTGATTTCTTAGAGAGGAGACTCTTTCTAGAGGTAATTTGACCAGGGCGGTGTTGGTGTTTTAGTCTGCTCCGATAAATGTGATATGCTGTGATGGTAATAAAGCAGATTTTTTTGAAATTTATGGTTATTCCTAACCGAGAACAGAGATTGATCATATGATCCCTGGACTGAATGAGTTGATGCCTGGTGGTGGCAGATAGGAGCCAGTCGTCCAGATACGGAAACACCCAGAATCCTAGACGCCTCAGGTGAGCTGTAACTACTGCATACATTTGGTGAACACTCTGGGGGCTGTAGTGAGACCAAAGGGCAGAGCTCGAAATTGGTAATGACTGGCCCCCAATCGGAAACGCAGGTGATCAATGGATGGTTCGGCCATTTTGATGTGGTAGTACACATCCTTGAGATCTAAAGAGCACATCCAATCGCCTGTTCCTAGGAATGGGAGTATCGATTGAAGCGTGACCATCCGGAACTTCTCCTTCTTTATGAATGTATTGAGTTTGCTGAGGTCTAAAATGGGCCTCCAGTCCCCTGTTTTCTTTGGAACTAAAAAGAATCTGGAGTAAGTTCTGGATCCTATCTGGTCCGCCGCAACTGGTTGGACGACTCTTTTTTCTAGCAGGTTTTGGATTTCTGTGACTGCTTGATTCCTCAGACTGGGTGAAACATCTGGGATTCTTTTTGTGGGTAACGGGGGTTCTACAAAGAGAATGAGGTAGCCTCTGGTAACTATGTTTTGTACCCAAGAATCTGATGTAATTCCTTGCCAGGCATCTGCGTACAAAGCCAAGAGACCCCCGACTGCCTCCAGAGTAGAACAGTCGGGCCTCCTCTCAGGAGTGCTAACAGGGCTTGCCAAGAAACTGCTCCCTGTCACCCTGGTTCTGCAGAACCCTTCTGCCGCCAAAGCGGCATCTTCCATTATTGCCCCCTCCTCTGCCCCTGAAGGGGGGTTCACTACGTGTGTTCAGGAAAGCACCTTGGGACTTCCGGAACCACATTTTTCCACCTCTTTGCCCTTTGGGGTATGGTCTAGTAGGGGTGGAAAAATGGACTCCTACGGCAGACAGAGTCTTTCCTTCCTGCTCATACCTAGTGAGGGTCTCCTTGACTTTAAGCCCAAACAATGAAGAGCCATCAAACGGGGTACTGACAAAGGAAGACTTGAAGGCTTCCGCAAAGGAGCACAAGCGCATCCAGGACTGTTTCCGCAGAGCAATCGCTGAACCTGCTGCTCGACTCGATCCCTTGGCTGCATAGGAAATGAGCCGCATGGATGAGTTGATGATGGAATTAAGGGTAGAAAGCTGAGCTGTAACCTTTTCTGAAACAGCCTCATCTGTGTTACCCTTTAGAGTATCTCTGAGTTCTTGAAGGAGATCTCATTGAAGGCGAGTAAAATGGGTCAAGTAGTTAAGCGACCTCATGGCAAATGTCGCAGAACTGAAAGTGCGTTTCCCGTATCTGTCCATCATCCTGGAATCCTTATTAGGAGGATGGACAGTAGAAGAAGTCTCTGACATCTCTTTCTTGGTGGCCGCCGCCACCACCATGACATCAACAGGGACTCCTTTGGTGAGGAACGATTTCTCTTGAGGGGCAGTGATGAATTTATTGGGCCTCCGAGGGACTGGTTCCATGGTGTCAGGGGACTCCCACGCCCATCGAGTGACCAGAATCATTAGTTTGTCGAAGGGCGGAGTAACCCAGGAGGGGGAGGGCTGAGACCCAAAGGCCTTCAGGAGCACCGACTCATCCTCGGTAGGGCTAATGGATTGCCAGTCGCCCCTCTGCTTAAGTATTTCTAAGATGTCCGCAAAGGAGACATCCTCCGAGGGGGAATGTGGGGACCCTTCCGATTCCTCTAAGTCGGTGTCTGATGTCAAGAATTCCTGAGGGGAATCCAAATGCCTCCTTTTACAGAGTCTCTTTCTGGGAACTTCATCAGTGGGTGCGGCCAGTGAAGTTTCAGTAGAGCAGGGGTCACCCAAAGGGGATACCTGAGGCTCTGGGTCTCGTCGCTTAGTAGGTGCTTAAGACGACGAGGCAGAACTCGGTATCTTCAGGGAGGAATAGGAGAGATCTGTAGTGTGGGTCTGAACAGACAACACCCTCCTCATGGCATCAAAAGCCCTGGACTCTTGGCCCGAGGAGACCACCGGTTCCGAAGAAGACAGAGGCCTCACAGGTGCCGAGGCTGACAGCTCTGAACCCGAGGAGAGAGCTGAGCTCACCTGCGCCGAAGCGCCAAGGGGAAGTGTCGGAACAGACGCGTCGGTTCGACTCCCCCCCCCCCGGAACTGACGAGAGAGTGTCGGATCCGAGACTCTTCAGATGGCACTGAAGAGGTCAGGGTGGGTGGAACCGATGTCACTTTAACAGGACTCGGTTCCACAACCATCAGATCTTCCGGCTCCGAAGGCCTGGGTAGGCTCGGAGGAGGAGTAGTCACAGGCAATGGGGCAGGAACAGGACTTGAACCAAGTTGGGCCGACGCCGAGAGCAGTTTAGCCAATGCCGGGTTCTCTAAGAGCCGGTCCACATCAATATCTGACATGCTTGAAGATTGGGTCGAAGGGGCCAAAGAAGCTACAGACCTAAGTATTGGAGATTTTAAAGTCTCTGATACTGGCTCCAAAACCAAAGGCTGGCTCCGAATCATCGGTTCGGCACACGGTTCTGAAGACCTAGGAACCGGTGACAGCACCTTAACAGAGGTGCTCGGAGCCGAAGACTTAGGCTCCGAGGACACCCGAGACAACTTCGACCCTTTCGAAGACTTGGAGGTCTGGTCTGACTTGTCCAAAGCTTCTTGAAACTCAGGTATTAAGAGACCTCGATCAATAAGTTTCCTACGTCTCTCTAACAGAACTCTGTCACTAAAAGAGTGGCAGATGGAACAATCCTCCTGCAAATGGAGAGGTCCCAAACAATACACACAAGAAATGTGGTTATCTGTTATTGACATTTTTTGGCCACAGTCACATCTTTTAAATCCGGACTTTTGCTTTTGGTCAGCCATCATGTCTAAGAGAAAGCACAATTATCAAGTACAATAGTACTATCCAATCACAAGAATAGAAACACAAGAGAAAAAACAATTATCAGAGCCCTGATAATATAAGTACAACAGTACAATCCAATAATAATAAAACAACAATTAACAATCTTATTAAAAAAAAGGGATAGGAAGAAATTTAGATCCCTGCACAACTATAGCAAAGGATGAAACCAACTGAAGAGGGAGCAAGGCCCGAGAGCAACTCACCCCAATAAAACACACTGAAAAGGACAAAGCCCTAAAAAAATGATAGTATGACAAGGGATACTGGTAGAAAAACAGATATATCTAAATAAAAAGTAAACTTAGCTGTAGAAATGCTTCTTAATAACCCTTCACTGGCTCGAGCACACTGAAGACTTGTGATCTGTTGCAGTGGCAAACTAGATCTCAGGGTTAATCAAACAGCATCATGGGATAGGTGCTGTGCCTCGAGCTACTGAAAGATCTTGAGCTTGGAAAGCGGCCGACTCACAGCCGATGGATTGGCTCCGTACCCACGTGTAAGAACAAATGGCGAGATTGAACAACTTCACATTTTATGGTTTCTCTCCTTTGGCCTAAGTTATCCTTAAATATGGTAAGGGAGAGATTACTTCACATAGATGCAGAGCCTATTCCAGAGAATGGGAATTCTCTTGAGATAGATATCTGTCTCTCTAACATGTCTTATTTATATCACAAGCAAAATTCAAGTCTTTGGATGTAGTACTTCTGATGTTGTTTGTTTTGCGGATGTGCAAAAGCCTCATTAGAGATGGGATCTAGGAAGCCTCGGCTTGCACACCAAACATAAGTTGACTCTCAGTAGTCTGTATGAGACTGAGTATAGAGATATAGCTTTGGGGCAGTTCACATAGGACATTGTATTTACTCCATGTATTCTTTTTGCAGAGCACTTTTGTGGACATTCTAGTTGCTGAATGTGTCTGATCAAGTACATTCCAAAGGGGGCATTATACCCTATGATGGGTCTGATGAGACCTGAGTACAGTGGTAAGATGACTTCCTTGGACCTAGACACGATGCCCTTACTTATAAGTTAAGCAACATTGAAGGATTTTCTTACTACCTTGAACACGTTGGTTGAAGGTGAGGTTACTGTCTACATGAGTTCACAGATCCCTAACTAGTGAGTCAACTCTTAGGAGTGTTTTACTAATGGTGTAGTTTCCAGGGGTGGCTGTATTCCTAAAAAGGTATTATAATGCATTTTTTGGCATTGAGTTTTAAGCTATGACTTTGGCATCAGTCATATGCCTGTGTTAGACCTGCCTTTAATGTTTTTTCATCTTGATGGGACTCTATGACTGCTTCCAGCTTGCAATCATCTGCAAACCTGGTCAGCCAGAGGCCTCTGACACTGGCTTTGACCTCTAAAAAGTAGATGTCAAAAACGGTTGGGCCCAGCACTGACCCCTGAGGGACTCCACTGGTGATCAGCTTCTTTGTGGAGGTGGCCTCAATGACCCTAACCTCCTGGGTCTTATCCATGAGCCACTTGGCTATCCACTGCATTTTAAAGGGGTTTATGCCAAGATCTTTAGGTTTGTTAACAATGCCTGCGTGGGATAGTGTACCAAATGCCTTAGCCAGATGAAGATAGGCAATATGCACTGTTTCCCCCTGCCCATTGACTTAGTGACCTTCTCAAAGAAGTCCATCAGGTTCAGTAGGCATGATCTTCCTTTAAGAAAGCAAAACTGGGATGGATCCAGTGTCTGGAGGTCTTCTTTGTTCGTGTTGATAATTTCCATGATAAATCTTTCCATGGCTTTGCAAATAACATTAGTCAGACTAATGGGTTTATAGTTTCCTGTATCTGCTGATGGTCCTCCCTTATGAAGGGGGATGACCCCTGCAGACTTCCATTCTTGTTGTACAAAGCCAGTTTTGAGGCTATAATCAAATAGTGACTTCAATGACACCGATAAGTCATATTTAAGACTATTCATAAGGCATTCTAGGATGTTTTCAGGGCCTATTGAGGCTGTGTTCTTGGCTTTAGTGAGCACTAACAGGACATTCTCTCTTGATATAGTTAGAGAGGTCATGTTTGAGGGTGTTTCTTGGGGGTTGGCAGGGGTGAGTGGATGTCAAAGTTGGAATTTATCAGCCAACAGGTTGCTATATTGCCAGGCTCAGTGAATGTGACACCATTAACCATCAATTCAGCACACTGCTCTTTGCTCCCCTTAAGGTTTCTGACACAGATGAAGAAGTCCTTATGTTTTTTTTGCCTGGTATGCCATCTTATCCTTGAAGTTGGCTTTATTTGACCTAATCAGCCCTCCTAGTTGACAGTTTAGTTTGATAAGTGAGTTCTTATGTTTATGAGAGTTATGCTTCCAGATTTTTGTTATGATTTTTTCTAATTTGTTTTGTCATCATCATCATCATCAACCCCCCTTTTTCCCCATTTTTCTACACGAGGTCAGGGTGTCATGTTAACTGTCACCATCTCTCTCGATTCAATGCTACATGTCTGCCTTCTCCTACATTCATGCCTGACTGTCGCATATCTTCCTTCACACAGTCCATCCACCGCTTCGCTGGATGACTTTGCTTCCTCTTACCAACTTCCTGTCTCTCCCAAATTTTCTTCAGCAGATTATCTTCTGCTTTTCTGCACATGTCCCAAACCACTGTAATCTGTTCTCTTTGATCTTTTCTGCAACTGGAGCTACTTTGGTTTCTGCTCTTATATCCTCATTTCTTCATCCGTCCCACAGTGTGCATCTTACCACCCTTCTCAGGCACTTCATTTCCATCACCTCTAGCTTTCTCATCTGCTCTGCTTTTACTGCCCAGGTTTCTGTACCATACAGTAGTACTGGTTGCACCACTGTTTTGTACACTTTACTCTTCAGCTTCTTTGGCATTCGTTTGCCGTACAGTACACCTGATACTCTGAGCCAGTTGGCTTCAGCCCCTCTGATTCTAGCTCTGACCTCTTTATTCATAGGTTCATAGGTTAATACTAGGCCAACGGCCCTAGAGCCAGTGCAATCCTAGCCCGAGAATATTCCCAGTCATCTGGTTGCCAGACGTTAGTTCTTCGTGCCCCTATCAAGCAAGGCTATTGGATTGATTCCCGGGGTGAATTTCTTATTACCCATCCACTCGTCACAATTTTTCTTGAAGAGAGCTAGTGAGGTTCTCTGCTTAACGTGAGTGGGGAGTTTATTCCAGAGTATGGGAAGTCTGTGGGTTAGGAACCTGTCCCTCTAGCAGGTTCTGTTTAATGTGGTGATGAGGTTGAAGTCTTTGCAGTGTGCGGCACGGAGGGATTGTGACTTTTTCAGATGGAGCATGTCTAGCAATACTGGATCAGACATGGCTTTGTAGGTCGAGCAGAGATCGCCTCTAAGTACGCCATATGAGACAGAGTAACGCTGGAGTTTTTTGAGTCTTTCTGTATAAGGCAAATGTTTGAATCCTAAGATCCTCTTTGTGAGGAACTTTTGTGGCCTCTCCAGCTGTTGGAGGTGTCTAGTGAAGTACATGCCAAATGGGGCATTATACTCTATAATGGGTCTAATGAGGGATAGGTAGAGCGGGATTATGACTTCTTTCTTTCTGGATGAGAAGCCTTTTGTAATGAGATGTGCCACACAGAATGACTTCCTAATGACAATGGCAACATGGTTGATGAAGGAGAGGTTGCTATCTACTTGTGTCCCTAGATCTCTTATCATCCCTTCGGATTTGAGTGGGTTGCCCTCGATATGGTAGTTTGTAGGCACCATGTTTATCCCAAAGGGAAGGACGATGCACTTTTTTGCATTGAGCCTACGGCCATGGTTCTGGCACTAGTCATTGGTCTCCATGAGGCCTTTTTGTAGGATATCTACATCAGCTTGAGCATCAATAATAGGTTCATAGGTAGGTACTAGGCTATCGGCCCTGGGGCCTATACAAGCCCAGCCAAAAAGGTACCCTGGCTTTTGCCATCCAAGAAAATAAAAGAAAAATAGCTCCCAGTTTGCAGTCATCCGCAAATTTGGTTAATCAGAGTCCCTTTGTGTTAGCTTGAACTTCAGAAAAGTAGATGCCTAACAGGAGAGGACTCAGAACAGATCCCTGTGGGACTCCACTTGTAACTGCCCGGTAGTCAGATTTGGAGTCTGCCACTTTCACCATGTGGGTTCTGTCAGTGAGCCAGCTGGCGATCCATCTTGTGACGTAGGGGTTAATGCCCAGATTAGTGAGTCTATTAATGATTCCAGAGTGGGGGATGGTGTCGAAGGCTTTGGCTAGATCGAGATAGGCTGTGTGGACAGCCTTGCCTTCGTCCACTGCTCTGGTGTCCGATTTAAAGAAGTCTATCAGATTGAGCAGACATGATCTTTCCTTCAGAAACCCAAACTGTGTGGAGTCTAGGGTTTGAAGGTTCCTTACTTCCCTATTCATAAGATCCGTAATGATGCGCTCCACAGTCTTACAGATCAGGCTCACCAGCCTGATAGGACGGTAGTTTCCAGGGTCAGTAGTTGCTCCCCAATTATGGAGTGGTATGACTGTAGCGGTGCACCATTCAGGGGGAACAAAGCCTGAAGTGAGGCTGTAGTTGAACAGGGCACTCAGGTGTGGCGCGTTCGTTTTGTAAATCATGTAGGACACATCTCATTACATTATCTGGCCCCATGGAAGCTGTATTTCTGGCTTTGGTCAGTGCAGTATTTACTTCTGCAGTCGTGATAATAGGGATTTGGTATTTCTCTGCTATTGGGATGGGCCATTTAGGGGGTGAAGTTTGCACTAAACCTGTCTGTCAAGATATTGACAATATCAGTCGATTCATTATAAGTGGTGCCATTGTGCAGCAACTCCGAGCAAATCTGCATATTGTTATGCAGATTCTTGACATAACTAAAGAATGCTTTGTGGTTGTCCTTAGTATCTGTAGTAATTTTGTTTTCAGAAATAGCTTTGGTAGATTTGATGATGGATCTCAGTTTTTTGTTCAGATTTACAAGGGATCTTTTCCAGTCTTGGGAGTTTACCCTTTTCCGCAATATTTTTTTCCTTCTGTTGTAGAGTTTGTTTATGGCAGGGGTCCACCAGATTGGCTTCCTTTTTTTGGAGGACAGCGTCTTGGTTCTGTTTGGTATGCCCCGATCTATGCACTTGTGTAAATGCTCATACAGTGCCTTGGTGTATGATTCAGCAGCCATACTCCCATTCCCCAAATCCATGGGTGACATGAAGTTTGCCACTTCTGTCTTTAGAAGCTCAAAATTAGCTTTGGAGAAGTTCTTCACTGTGGTTTCCTTTTTGGGGGGGGTGGGGGTGGGATTTGGATATCGATGGTGGTTAACTTGTGGTCAGATCTAACCAGGGAGGGGTTGATTATTGCTGTAGAGCAGCGGTCCCCCATGTTTGTAATGACCAGGTTGAAAATGTTGTTACCTCTGGTGGGGGCGCGGGAGTTGGTCCAGGGCACTGGAATTAATGAATTCCAGAAAACGTTGGGCAAATGAGTTTGAACAGACCCCCCTTCTCGTCAATCACCCCTCTGAGATACTAGAAGCTATTTACCTGTTCCACTATCTTCCCTTCTATCTCAGTTCCCAGCTTCTTCTGATTTCCCCAATTTGCTGCCATTACCACTGTTTTATCTGTTCTAAGTTTCATCCCATGTGTCTTCAGTTTTGCATTCCATTCGCCTATCCTTTGCAGAATTTCTTGCTCAGAGTCTGCCTGTAATGCCACATCATCTGCATATAGCAACTTTGTTGATCTGTCCCCTCCGACATGTTTGTTAATGTAGTCCATCAACAGTGTGAAAAGCAGTTGGCTCACAGCCGAACCCTGGTGCATGCACACTCAAACTGGGATCCCCTCCATGAGACGGAACACTGTTCGTACTAGAGACATTGGATCTACCAATGTTTCTGGGACTTCGAACCACTGGAGTACTGCCCAAATCAGCTTTTTTGGGACCTTATCATATGCTTTCTCCAAGCCTAAGGATGCCCAGTTGGACTCCTCCTTGTCTCTAGCTTCTTCTCAACTACCTGTCTCGCTGCATCTTGATCTGAATCCGAACTGCTCATCTCCCATCTTACTTTATACTACTCTGTGTAACCATTTAGCAATCACCCTCTCAAGAACTTTCATGCAATGTGACAGGAGTTTGATACCTCTGTACTGTCCACAGCTGTGGCTGTCCCCTTTGGTCTTGTACACGGACACAAGTATGCTTACACTCCAGTCATTTGGGATATGCCTTTCTCTCCTCACTGCTATGAGTACCCTCAGGAGCCATTTCTCTCCTGTCCCACCCATTATCTTTATCATATCTGCTGTGACCTCATCTGAGCCTGCTGCTTTCTCTAACTTCATCTTCCTAAGTACTATTCTTACTTCTTCTAGGGTGGGCTCCTCTTCCTCTCTCATCGTAGGTTGTGTCTGGGGCAGTACAGCTTCTGTGGGGCTTTCATCATTCAAAAGCTGCTGGAAGTACTCCTTCCATTTGACTATGATGTTCGGTGGACTGGAGAACAGTTTGTTGCTGGCATCCCTTATGAAGGGTGTATGACTATCTTCTTTACCTTTCTCACTTTGTTTTGCAACCCGATATATTTTCTTTGTGCTACCTATTGAGTCACTTTCTAGAAGCTGATAGAGTGCCTCCAATGCCCTGTTCTTTGCTATTATAACTCCTTTCTTAGCTTCTTTCTTAGCCAACCAGTATTTCTTCTTAGCTTGGTCAGCCTTTTCTATATCCCCCATTTTCCTGCACTCCTTCTTTCTTTTGATGACTTCCTGGACTTCTGCATTCCAGCACCAGTTTCCTTATGTACCTTATTTCCATACTTGCTTCGGCCACATCTCTGTTCTGTAGTCCTCATACATGCTGTTTTCAGGCACTGCCATTCTTCTTCAACTCCACCTATTTCCTCCTCTTCTTGAGGTGCTAGAGCCCTCAGTAATTCCTTGAACTGTTGTACTTTCTCTCCAGTCAACTTCCAGGTCTTCAGCTTGGTCTCTGTTGACCTCAGAGCCTTCTCTGACCATTGTTTGCAGCTGATTGCGGCAAACGGTGATTTATGCTGTGGGTCGACTGTTTCACTGGGGATGACTTTGCAATCACTGATTCTACACCAGTGCCCTTTTTTTATTTGGAGGAAGTCCACCTGAGTTGCATGTTGGCCACTCTGGCATATGATCTTGCGAGTGTTTCTTTTTCTGAACCATGTGTTGGCTACTATCAAGCCATTTGCCAGACAGAAGTCCAGAATGGCCTGTCCTTCTTTATTCCTTTTGCCCAACCCATGTGGACCGAGGCAAACCTCATATCTTGTTCTGTCTGTCCTGATATATGTGTTCAAGTCACCCATTATCAACACCAATTCCTGCTGTCCTGCTTTGTCTGGTAGGCCCTGCAACTGCTGTATGAATGCACTCTTTTCCTCACTATCACAACCCTGCTGTGGGGCATAGGCTGAGATTATGAATACTGCCCTATCATTACACTGGAGTCTGCCATTTTGTTGTGCATCCTGTTCAATTTGGGATGCTACTGGAACAGTTTATTTTTGGAGTTAGTTACAGGCTTACTTCTGGTAGGTGCAGCAGCCTCTATGTAGCTACTGACATGGTTATACAGAGTTTCTGTGAACAATTCAGGATAGGCTGCTGTGTTCTCTGGGTTCAGGGGGCATTTAATTTTGACAAATTATCATTTAAAAAAATTAGTTTGCTTTGGAACAGTTAATGACAATTACTGACTCTACTGGGGTTACCAAGTTAATTTTGAAAGAGGTAGCTTTATGGTCAGACCTTATCAGGAAGAACTTGTTACTGGGGGGGGGGGGGGGGTGCTGCATTATCCATATTTGTAAGTAAGAGGTCCAATATGCTGAAGCCTCTGTTGGGCGTATGCTCTAACTAGTTAAGGGTATTTGTATTTACAAAATCCAGGAATCTCTGTGCCTGTAAATTTGAGGCTGTGCAAGATTTTCAGTCTGTGGAAGGGTAATTGAAGTCCCATTTGAATAGGGTATTTGTTTGGATGGTAAGTGTCTCCAGTATGTCCAAGTATGTGATGTGAGTTTCTTGGGACATGTAGGGCAACCTATAGCTAGTTTGGATGTGGAACAGGATTTTATCTATGGTTAGCTGCACGTGGAGAAACTCCAGCACAGCATTCTGTTCAGCCAACCTAGAGGTATGTTTGATACTCATGTATAAAGAAACACCACCACCTTTAGCTGCTGTCTGTGTAGCTACTGATCTAAAAGTGTGAAAGGCACTGAAACCTTGTACTGCCAGGGCACTCGCTGTCTGTAGCTTTAAACCAGGCTTGATTGTAGTTTTTTTGTTTCTCTCTTATTTTGGGCTGAAGAAAAAAAACAGTGAGATGAACAGTTTGTTTAAAGTAAACTTGGATACAACTTTGGGCATAAAAGAAGGATTAGATGTCAAAGAAATCCTGTCTCTATGGAAAATGAGATAGAGCTAACTCACCATAACAGCTTGCAATTCATATACCCTTCTTGCAGAGATCAGAGCAATCAACAAACTGTTTTGCATGTTAAGAATTTCAAGTCAGCCTGGTTAGCCACTTTAAATGAAGCAAGTGTTAGCTTCTCTAACGCAAAATTATGATCCCAATGCAGGGCTACCAGTTTTCTTGAAGGCCTCATATGCAAAATCCCTTTCAAAAACATTTTGACATGAGAATTCATAGAAAGAGGATGATCCATGGACATTCATGCCAAAATGGCGATAAATGAACCTTGACAGAGGTGTAAGAAAGGTCACATGATAATAACTGTCACAAATATTGTAAAACCAGTGAACATCTAGACCTGAATGGGTGATGGTTATGTTGTTGGAACCAACTAGAAAACCTTTTCCTGTTAATATGTGATTTTCTAGTAGCTGGCTTTCTTGCCTCCAGTAGTATCTGTTGCATGTCCTCAGTAAACAGGTGCCTAAAGGGAATTAAGACACTATCATCCAGGTAGTCAACTGAAGTTCACTGGTGTGACGGTGTATCAAACACTCCTGTCCTTATGTGAGTACATCTAGTTTGTGAGGAAGCTTGTGGCAATTGCCCCTGGCCATTTCCAAAAGAAAAGAGAACCACAGTTGCCTGGGCCACAAGGGAATCACCATAATGATCTTGGGAGATTCCTTTGAAATTTTAGAAGTAACCTTGGACATTAGTGGAAAGGGCTGAAAAGCATACAGGAAAATTGCTGTCCAAGGAAAAGAAAACACATCCATCTTCCAAGACTTTTTGCATGGAGTCCTGGAGCCGAATCTTGCCAGCTGATTGTTCAGAGAGGAGGCAAATAGGTCAAGTTAAGGAACTCCCCACAGATGGATCAAATCTTGGAAGACCTCCTGAACTACATTACATTCATAAGGGTCTGCCATTCTCTTGCTCAGCTTGTCTGTCACACAATTTTGCTCTGACAGAATGCAGGTTGCCTGTAGAGTGAGATTGTTCTGTGAAGATAAATCCCAACAAGGCTGGTCTTCAGAGAGGGTACAACATGGTTCCCTTTGCTTGTTGTACCACATGACTGTGGTACTGTCTGTAACAGCATGAAGATGTCCCAGGGACCAAAGAGTTTTCATAAAGTTAACGCCTTGATCAAGGCAAGCATTTGTTTATATTTATATGCTTGCATCTGTCCTTGGTGTCTCACATACCTTGCATTTTTATCCATCAAGAAACTGCTTCCCAAGAAAAGTCAGAGGAGTCTTTGATGACTGACTCCTTTGGAACAGGGAGGGAGAAGAGGAGACATGGCTTTAGGTATATCTGCGGTCTCCACCAAGTAACTTCTCTTCTGACAAACCCCAGCAGTGGGATCTGAAAAGGCAAAGGGTGTTGGTGCAGTGACCAAAAGACCCAAAATCCTAAAGTACTCCCTCTCAGTCACCAACGTCTAAATAAAAAACCCCTAGAAATAATAGATCTAGATCTTTCTGTGGAAGAAAAGCTCTTTGAACTGTGGTGTTAAGTTGACATCCCAGAAACACAACCCTGTGAGAAGGAGTCAAGAAAGACGTTTGAATGTTCTCTTGGAATCACAGCTTATGTAACAGATCTCTCACCCTGTATTTTGTTGAGACTGCTTATTTTGTTTCTTACCAAAACTGGATAAGGTGTTAGAGAATCCTTTGAAAAACTTGGAACAGGACAGCTGAAAACATTTAGAAATTCCCTATATCAGCTTACCCTTTCATTACATTTTTGATCACCTCTGCAGCAGTGAGACCAAAATCTAAATCTCTATCCAAAGGAGAATTTAAAATCATATTTTTAAAATATGGGAGGTTTTGAGAACCTCCTCAAAACAGTACTGTAGGCCACAGCCCTTGAAGAAGTATCAATAGGGTCATACAGACACTGTTAACAATGCTTCCAATAAACTAATGAAGAACGAAGATCGACTACCAAGTGTTCACTGAGACTGCGTGATTAAATTATTGTCTTTATCCAAGGCTTTCATCTAAAAGTTTCTTTATCACAGGTTTCTCAACAAAGACTAGGAATGGAGATGACCTGAACGGCCCTTCTGATTTAGAATTACAAACCGGGCATAACCAGCCAAATTAGAGCTACATCAGGCTGGTTGTTACTTTAACATATCTCTGCCAGGAATAAAATAGAATAAAAAAATAAACTCTGGCATTTTAACTGGGATAACTGCTTTTTTACTAGCATGGTGGGAATTTTTCCACACTACTGTTTAGTATTATCTAGTTATTTTGCAGGTTTCTGAGCCAGGCAGCTGTCTCCCATTTCACTGGTAGAAGCTAACAGCGTGGACATCAACTTTCTACCATATCAGGACCAATACAGAGACACCCAGACTCCTAGAAATATCCTCCACAAGACCGGATTGACATTGAGTGGCTAAGCTCCTCAAAGTAAAACAAACAACATTTCTCTGCAAAAAAAAAAAAAATGTTTTCAGTTACTTTTTACAACTTTTAGCCTACAGAAAAAAGAGCACTCACATTTAAAAGTACAGTAGTCTTGTGGCAGTCCATTAAAACACAAACTCCTAGCATTCAAATAACTTTCCTAAAGAGGAACGTATTAATAAAAGACAAACATTATTGAATGGAAGTTTTTTTTTTCCCAAGGGAGCCTATCTACCCCGCAAAGGAACAACACAAGCCAACCTTTTATCCTCAAAAGCCTCAGAGGGGCGTACTCTTTGGTGGCAGTAAAGCTCAGAAGGGTTTGGCACCCAAACTCCTCTTTTAGTCAGCTTAGCTCATGCTGCCAGACAGTCTGGGTGTGTGGAAGGTGCTCTGAAGCTTTCGAAGCTGGCCGGCTGTTTTATCCTTTGCAGGATATTGCAGCGGTGATCAATATAATGAATATCTGTGGTTAACAAAAAATTGTAATGCAAGAGGAGTATTCTTTGTGAATACAGAAGAGCAATGTGTTATATGTAAGAATAAATGAAAATATGCACCAAGTACAGAAACTGCATACATTATCAAGCATGATCAGCACAGCCAGAAACAGTCAGTAGTAAGGAACAGCCTTCCTCAGAATTATCAGTAGTAAAGAAATTAACATTAATCAGTATCATCGCTACAAAAGAATTGTATGACCAATAAGAAAACAAAGAAGAAATCTTACCGGTCCAGTTATTGCTACATTTTGTAACCGAGGATCCTCCCACTGAGTGTTTTTTGTATCTGCCAAAAAAAAACAGTAATAAAAGAGTCACTGCTTAAAAACTTTTCAAGAAAAAAAGTATAAGCATTTTATTGATGAGTGATATTATACGCACTGTGATCTATATAAAACACTCTTCCATCGCTGTGGATTCTTTCTTCCCATCCACCCTAAAGAGAAAAGAAAATGTATTATACGAACAATTGTTTTGACAAATCATTAACAGAATATGAATTAACAAGAACAGTTGAGTAATTACCTATATAAAAATGTTTAAGATATACCACTGATGAGCACATAAAAATTCCAACACAATTATAGCTGAGAATATCAGCACTGCTATCACCCAGGTGACACTAATGTCCTTAAGAAAACAATGAGTTAGCAGTTTTGAAAATTACCTACAGAGTACTGTCAGACATACTGGGTGAGAAAATGACTGCAACTAAAGAAATTATTCTTTTGAGCTGGGATATAGATCTGAATTGTCTAGACATACTAAGTCCTTATTAAGTTTTAATTCTGTTCGCTGCCAAAAAGCAATTACTAGAAAATGGAAATCAAAGTTTAAACCAACTGTATTTGAATGACTAAATACTACAAAACAGTTAAAAGGACTGGAAGATGGATCCTTAGAAAAGAGAAGGAGCAAATTATACAGAAATAAATAGAAACTGTGGGAACAATATTTTAGAATAATGCTGAGAAGGAGTGAGGTTTAAGGGAAGATAGTAATTCAGCAATTTTTGCAATGTTGGGCTGATAATAGTTACAAAGAAAAAATATGGTTTGTTTTTTCTGCTAATGAATGTTTCTTCATGTCTTAAGTTATAATTTAATAAAGGTGTTTAAAGCTAGCCACTGCATTTTATGGCACTTTTACAATGTACTATCCAAATCTGTATATTGCCCATTCACTACTAGCCTAGTGCTGTTATGTTTTGCTACTACCTTTGAGATCCTCACCCCCATGAAATTGCCCCAGGCAGATTACTTGCAGCAGCCTGTTAGAGTGTTTTCCATACAGCGGTACAGCAGTGTACCGTGCGAGGTTGTCTTCAAGCAGATTGACTGAGTGAATACAAATTAAACTGCTATGCATGTAACTGGATCCTCGACGCAATACTTCTCTGAATACCAAGCTAAAAGTTTTAAGGATGTAACAGCATTTTTAGTAAGCATATTGCTGCTGAAGGTGTATGATATATATATATATATACACACACAACCACACATACGTATATACTAATAGATATATATATATATATATATATATATATATATATATATGTGCACACAAATACGTTGTGATACAATGGAGCTGGAAGACCTGTCATTCAGTGAATTGGCCTGTGGGTGAATCCAAAGTAATCCTTGGAGGAAGAGGACTTTTACAAGAAGAGAAAAGCTGGAAACAAGAGATATTTGCCTCTCATTGTAGAGGGATTACACAACATTAAAGGTGGAGCATGGTCAACAGGAACAACACAGGCAGGAGCCTGATATTCAGGGAAGGACCTGTATAAGAGAGTTATGTGGGTGGGAGCCTGAAACTCCAACAACAGCCTATTCAAGAGAAGAATTCAACAGATCAGAAAACAGAGAAGACTCAGCCAGGGATGGGGGTGGGGCTGAGAACCAGAGAATCCAATGGGGTCTTAAGTAAGACAGCATGATGTTTGGCCAGAGCCACAAGCAAGGAAGGCCTGTATATTTGGTTTACAGGAGGTTGATTAAGAACTACGAGGTACTGAACTTTTGTAAATTATTGAAGCTCTGTCATTTGAGAACTAGTAAACATCTGAAAGCATTTCAAAGAGTTATCAAACCTATGCAAAGATGAGACTTGTTTAATTCAACAAATGCATGATTTAATATGTAAAAATGAAAGTTATGCGCTTACCATAACACTAGATCCGTGTTGCCTCTCTCCATCCATCTTGTGGGTCATCCACCTTGTGGCAGCCTCAAATCTGTACTTGCTTCTCCAGCGCTCAAGCTCTCCTTTTTTTCTAATGCAATATGCTAACACCACTCCCCAGGTCAAGTTTGCCCATAACACAGATGGAAACACCCCTGAAAAAGGGAACCCCCCCCAAAAAAAGAATAACAAGAAGGCAACAGAATGGCAATAGGAAGGCTTCAGGTAGGGTCCATCATAGGTTCAGAGGTAAGTACTAGGCCAGCTGCCATTGCAGACCATTTTAAGCATAGCCAATTCCCGTTTTGGTTCTTGAATTAATGTTTGGTGTTAGATTGTCCTTACCCATCCTAGGTTAATAATTATATACCCATAGTGAGAATAACTGGGATCATACCATAGATAATTTGAGGGAACCCATACAGGGGATAAAGCATTTAGAAGCTGCCTCTATCCATTAGTAGCACAAATGGGCAATCTTGGGATAAAGTTTCTATTACTCATCCATAGATCCAAGTTGTGCTTGAATATGGACTGGGAATAGCTTTGTTTTACATGGATGGGGAGTCTGTTCCAGAGCAGTGGTATCCTGAATGAGATATATCTCTCCCTGAAAACAGTGCTTTTGATGTTGCAGAAGAAGTTTAAATCCCTGGACTAAGTATTCTGATGCCATCTAACTTGCTAATGTGCAGTAAATCCATCAGTAATGGGTTGGAGGATGGCTAGTATGCCAGACACAGGTCACTTATTAGCTCTCTAGGATACTGAGTATAGTGGCAAGGCTATGATGCAGTTGATGTAGGACATAATGTTTAAACCTTGTATCCTTGTACTAAGGTATCTTTGTGAGTGCTCAAGTTGTTGCATGTGTCTGGACAGTTATATATGTCAGTGTGAATATTACACTCAATGATTGGCCTAATGAGGGCTGAGTAAACGGGGAGAATAGCATCATTAGCTCTAGTTGCAATCCCTTTGTTTATAAGCTGAGCAATATAAAATGACTTTCTTAGAACAGTGGACACATGTTGGTCGAAAGTTAGGTCACTGTTTAAACAAGTTCCCACATCCCAAACAACTGGTTCAGCTCTCGAGGGTAAGTTGTCAATGTGGCAGTTCAATGGGGTAGATGACTTCCCAATGAATTTGATAATGAATATTTTGGCATTAAGTTTCAGTTCATGATTCTGGCACCAGTTATCTGCTTGGGGCAAACCTTAAAACAGGATGGTTAAGTCATTTGAGGATTCAATGACTGCTCTTAACTTGCAGTCATCTGCAAACGTAGTCAGCCAGTCCCCCATGATCCCCCTGATGAGAAAACAGAATTGTGACAATCTGGAAAGGGAACAGGAGGGTGAATAAAAATAAAGCAGTTTCACAGCCACTTGAACTAGGTGACTTTAGATACTTTCGACCACAATTTTGCTCTTGCAAAAACACAAACAACTGATTATCCTTAAGGTATGCAAAATTAATTCTCCTTGGGTAGGATGATAGGAGAAAGGCAGGAAAAGTTTTAACTTTATTCAAGGAGGACTCTGTGGCACCTTTAGGCACAAAGGTACGGTTAGGTCTGTGGGTCACTATCTTTGTGAAACAAATAATAGGGATGCCTGCAAGACAAAGCTTGTAATTCAGAAATTCATCTGATGGATGTTACAGCCACCAAAAGGCAAGGTTTTTCAAGAAGGAAACTTCAATCTGGCTGAAGAAGCAAGCTCAAAATTAAGGTGCTTGAGACCTTGCAACAGCAAAGTCATGTCCCAAGGAGGAGATGGATCTTTGATTTATTTACTTATTTATTTGCATTTGTTTACCGGGAAAGTCCACTGGGCCAAGCAGAGCCCATTTTTAGTGGAGACCTGGGGAGAAATGCTCCACAAAAAAACGCATAAAATATAAAGTATATCAAGGCACATTGTACAGTATCTACATAATAAAGTAAGGAAAAGAAAAAATAAAAATTGTTCAACAGTAGTACAATTAGACAATCACAACAGTAGATACACACTTAATAAAATAATAGAATAATCTAAATGAATCCAATACAATGTTGACATAGACGTATGACTGAATGTGAAATGTTAAGCACATAAATAAGGAGTAAGATTTAGAGCAAGGGAAAACAATAAGAGTCTACAGTAGAAGATGTAGTATAAAAGATAAATGAATAGAAGAATATGAGAAGGTACATGTGTGAAGTTAGAATGATTATACTAGAGTTAGGAGGGGTGGGAGTAGGAAATTACTGTCAGAAAGAGAAAAAAAGAATACTTGTTGAATGGATAAAAAGATACAGAGGGAGAGAAAAAATGTTAATGAATTTCAGGTATACAGAGAGAAAAATGTGAGTAAAGGTAGAAAAGGAAAAGTAGGATGACATTAAGATCTAGGTAATGACTGGAGGAGGCTTAGTTCAGTTACAAATCCAGATGGAGTGAATGGGTGTACGAAGTGTGTTTTTCTGATATGTGGCCTCAACAAAAAAGTGCCATTAAGAAAAGCTGCTTTGTATATGTTTAGGGATGCTATGGATGTTTCATTTCATCTCAGATAACAATTAGACAGAGCTGCCAGTTGAATCTTGACGGTAGAAAAACTTGCGGTCATATGGAAAAGACCTGTCAAAAAATCCAGTATAGATGGTAGAGGTACAGAAAAAGGATCAAGTCCCTTATCCAATGTCCATATGAAGAACTTTTTCCATTTACTCTTGTAGACTTTTCAAGTGGAAGGTTTCTGTGATACTGTTAAAATATGGACCACTCTACATGGTAGTGTGGAATCACTGGCCATCATTGGAATTGCATATAGCTAAGTTAAGGGATTTTATATCAGAATGAATCTCAGCAGAGAGATGAGATAGAAAATCTGTATTGAGATAATCAGAGAGGCTGCAGCCAACTGGCACAGAGTGTCAGGTGTAGTATATAACAAAAGAATGTCAAAGAAGCTGAAAAGTAAGGAGGTTGGCAAGAAGGACCACCCTGGAGGGCGATGAGCCCACTCCAAAAGCAAAACACCTTCTGGACAAGGGATGTCAGTGGGCAAATTCCCCCTTTCTCTCAATGACTCCATTAACTCACCAAAAGTGGTGTGCCTCAGGAAGAGATTAAGGGGACCCTTCTCCTTCATCAAAGTCGGTGACTTTCAGTGAATGACTCCAGTGGGATTCAAGTGTCTCCTTTTACACTTACACCCTTCAGGTGAGGATGGAATTGAACAGTCAGATATGTCTCTGGTCCCCTGAGGAAGGGAAAGGTCAAGACCATTAGGATCAGGCTACCACCTGGAAAAATTATGAGCGTTGATGTCTGCAGATACATTTTTGAAGTCTGTGAGGAGCTTAGGTAAGAGACACATCGCAATCCTGAGATGACTGCCAGACCAATATCTTCTCAAATGCATATAATGGAGCTAATGGCACCAATGGAGATGGTCTCTTATCCAGCCCCAAATCCAAGGCCAACAGATTAGAAGACAGAAACCCTGGTGCCGATGGCTTGGTCACGTCTGAGGCCACGACTGGAGCTAAGCTATCAAAGGCACGTGCATACAAGGACAAGGACAGATTCAATAATGTCAGAATCAAACTCAGTCCTTGATGAACAGTGTCAACCCCTTGGCTCTAGGACCCCATCAACTCTACAGGCTTCAGAGTCAAATGGATCAGAGAAACTGTCAATGCTGAAGATCTCAAAGCTGTCAACACCAAGAGGGGAATGGTTAAAGGTCAACTTAGGTCTGAAATCTGGACAGAGAAAGAACAACAGTAAGGGGTGTAGATGGGTCAGCTCTTTCTGTCTGTCCTATCAGTCGAGGGGGGAAGGAATGACTCCCATATCTACCTAGGGTTACACAAAGGTTTTCATCATCTCATACCACTCTATGTCAGCAACACGTCTGAACCTAATATACACTACAGATGGTAATATTGAGAATGTGAACCTAGAGAGCTCCTTCTTTGCAAATTGATACCCTGGAGAAGAAAGTCATTTCAGTGAATGATCAGAGATAATGATGGTCTTGGAGTCACTAGATGAAGGAATTAGAAGACAGGGCCTGGACAGGTTCAAAATAGTCTGAGTACAGAAAAGAGAAGGTCCCATGGCATTGGCAATCTTAGAGTCTTTCAAGTTTGACAAGGTTACATACCAAAAAGTGTACTCTATTCAATAATAGGTCTAATAAGGGAGGAATATACTGGAATAAGGAACTTCTTTGACTTAGATGAGATACCTTGACAGATAAGGTGTGTGATGATGAAGGGTTTTCAAACTATGTCCAAGACATGGTGGTCAAAGGAGAACTAACTGTCAGCATACAGTGGGTATAAAAAGTGTACACAACCCATGTTAAAATGCCAGGTTTTTGTGATATAAAAAGATGAGACCACAATAAATCATTTCAAAACTTTTCCCACCTTTAACGTGACCCATAACCTGTACAATTCAACTGAAAAACTGAAAAACAAAAAATCTGTTAGAGGAAAAATATAAAAAATAAAAAATGTACAATAAGCTGGTTGCGTAAGTGTGCACACCCTTAAACTAATACTTTGTTGAAGCACCTTTTGATTTAATTACAGCATTCAGTCTTCTTGGGTACACACCTGCCATCAATTAAAGAGACTCTGACTAACCCCAAATAAAGTTCAGCTGTTCTAGTAGGATTTTCCTGACATTTACTCAGTTGCCTGCTACAAAAGCAAAAGCCATGGGTCGCAGACAGCTTACAAAGCATTAAAGGGATGTCATTGTTGAAAGGTATCAGTCAGGGTACAAAAAATTTTCCACAGCATTGGATATGCCATGGAACACAGTGAAGACAGTCATCAAAAAGTGGAGAAAATATGGGACAACGGTGATGCTGCAAAGAACTGGACGTCTCTCCAAAACTGATGAAAAGGCAAGACGAAAACTGGTCAGGGAGGCTGCCAAGAGACCTACAGCAACACTGAAGGAGCTGCAGGAATTACAGGCAAGTACTGGTTGAGCACTACATGTGACAACAATCTCCTGTATTCTCCATATGTCTGGGCTAAGGGGTAGGGTTGCAAGATGGAAGCCTTTTCTTACACAGAAAAATATCCAGGCCCAGCTAAAATTTGCAAAACAATACATCAAGTCTCCCGAAAGCATGTGGGAAAATGTGCTGAGGTCTGATGAGACCAAGGTTGAACTTTTTGGCCACAATTCCCAAAGATACGTATGGTGCAAAAACAAAACTTTGCATCACCAAAACACCACCATCCCCACGGTGAAGCATGGTGGTGGCAGTATCATACTTTGGGGTTGCTTTGCTTCAGCTGGAACTGGGGCTTTAGTCAAGGTGGAGGGAATTATGAACAGTTCCAAATAACAGTCACTTTTGGTCCAAAACCTTCAGGCATTTGCTAGAAAGCTGAAGATGAAGAAGAATTTCACCTTTCAACATGACAGTGACCCCAAGCAAACATCCGAATCAACAAAAGAATGGCTTCACCAGAAGAAAATTTAAGTTTTTAAATGGCCCAGACCTAAATCCAATAGAAAGTCTGTGGGGTGACCTGAAGAGGGCTGTGCACAAGAGATGCCCTCACAATCTGACAGATATGGAGTGGTTTTGCAAGGAAGAGTGGGCAAATATTGCCAAGTCAAGATGTGCCATGCAGATAGACTCTTACCCAAGAAGACTGAATGCTGTAATTAAATCAAATGGTGCTTCAACAAAGTATTAGTTTAAGGGTGTGCACACTTATGCAACCAGTTTATTGCACATTTTCTATTTTTTATATTTTCCCCTAACAGATTTGTTTGTTTTTCAACTGAATTGTACAGGTTATAGATCACATTACAGGTAAGAAAAGTTTTGAAATGATTTATTGTGGTCTCATTTTTTATATCACAAAAAATGGCATTTTAACAGGGATGTGCACACTTTTTATATCCACTGTATCTACCTTGGTCTCTGAAACTAAGTCTGTTTTGGGAAGGGGCACTATTGATGTGTTAAGAGGCAAGGGTAGGGGCTTTATCATAGATAACAGTACCTCGTTTCTTGGCAAGTAGGCGGAGGCTGTGGCTGATACACCAGGTACTGGTCTGATCTTGTCTCTGGTGAAGAATATGAGTGTTGCAGTGTGTGGAATTTGACAGCTGCACCCCAATCTGTAGTCATACTTAATTTTAGTAAGGCACAGACACTGGATGTCTGATTTTACTTCTGAAAAGAAGATACTAACTAGGAGGCAGCCTAAAATAGGGCCTTGTGAAAAACCACTGGTGGCATCCATTTGACTAGAAGGGGTACCCCACTAAGTCAGATTACTATCTACAAGACAGAATAATGTTAATATTGAGGCAGGACAGATTTGCCATGACACTCACATGGGTAATAGTGCTACAGGCCTTGGTAACAACAAGGTAAGCCATATGGACTGTTACATTTTAATCTACAGTTTGTTTTTGCCATTTATTGTTACTGTCCTAGTAATGTTATCAAGCCGATACACATTACATAACATATTAAAACAGCCATCAATATGCTTGTGAGTTCTGAAGATTTCACACTTTGCAATCTCCAAAATCCAGACATCATCATTTAATCCTTACCCCCACCTACATTTTTCACCATTTTCTTTTCCTTCATGCGTCTCTAACCACAGCATTTGCAACTACTCAAACTGTCCTGTGGCAGTAAAAAAATAATCCTTGTCATCTACAAATCCCTATTTACCTGGGACCTGTGACAGAAATCCCTGCTTCCATCTCACTCATCTAATTTACTCATTCATTCTACTTTCTCCCCCATCATCCCATTCTCTTCACTCCAGTACCACAACCTCTCTCATCACCTTCCTACCTTCTCCATCAATGTCATCCCTCTTATCTACCAGGTCTTCCCTCCACCCTCCCCATCTTCATATACAGATCTTATCTTCCCACTACACCTCATTCTGTATCCCTCTATCAACCCACCTCTGTCATCCATGCATTTTTACTCTGCTTCTTGATTTTTCACATCAATATCCTAATATACAACTTTCCCTATACCCACTATCACTCCCCCTCTTACCAAATTCTACCTCCACTAACTCCTTAAATTGGTGACAAATCCTCACTACCTTTTCCTCATTTCCTTCTTCCCACACCTCCTCTTTGTTGTACCTCCCTCAACAACCTCTCAGACCCCTGATCTAGTTTTCCTTCTGCCTTCATATTTCCCCCACTCTGTCCCATCAATGTTCCTCATGAAGCCACCTTCTCCCCATCACACTTTCCCTTCCATCTATCTCACTCTCTCTGTCTCTCCCTACCCCACCTCATTTTGGGAAATCACCTTCACCAACATTCCTTGCATCTACTTCTCTCCAATGTTCTGGGGTCCATCTCCACCCTGTCTTAAACCCCTCTTTCCAACTCCTTTTGCATTTTCACCCAAGTTGACTGACAGTTTCCTTTCCACCTCATCTATCTTCCCCCACCATTTCCATATTTATAATGATCCTGCTCAGCTGACTAGTTTGTTTCTTCTCATTTTGTGAAATGGTACATCCCGACTCACTACTCTTTTTCTCCAGCCACACATCCTGAAGCTGGTAGCTCATCGTCCCCTTTCTCAATAACCTCTGATTGACCCTAGGGAATTCCATGGCCACAAACATTCCATGCCAATTTGGTTCCAGCACTATATTAAAATTCCCCAAAACAACAGCAGCAACAGCCCTATCCTCATCTTGCTTCACCCTCAGCAATGTCTTAATCTAAGCTTCCATTACTTTCTCCCTGCTCTCATTAGGCCAGTAGAAAAACACTACCTCCCCGGCCCTTACCACTCTCCTTACATTTCTCCTGCTACTGTTTTGCTTCCCTTACCAACATTCCTGCTACCTGTTTCCCCTTATCCATAGTACAATTTATGCCCAACCACTGAAAACCCTTCTGTTTCATCTTCTTCTCCTTTCACCTCCTCATCTTCAACTTTTACAGCTCTTCCCTTACTAACTTCAACAGTGCTCTCCCACCCTTGACAGGATCGTTTGTTTATTTTATTTTACCTGGTTATGAGAGCACATTAACAATTAATAGTAGAAAAGAATAATAGAAAATCTATTACAAAGTATGTCTAGTACATTAACATTGAACATCATAATAGTGGTAAAATTGAGTTAGTTCATCATTGTAATGTAACAAATTGTGATACAACATAATACTTATAGAAGAAAGTACTGCATAACTGGTAAAGTGTGATTACGTTTTATCAATATAAAAGTTGTAAAACTAACTTACGATACAGTAAATGTTTTCCCAGGTGTTGCCTATACACATATAAACAAGTAGGATTATAAGTACCTACAGTAATACACTGCCCACATTAGCCAGTGTCTATGATGCAAGTACCTTTCGCAATAAAATGCCCAATGCAGCTAGTGTCTCTTACTTTCCTTCTGGAAATATTGCCTAAGATGTTTTTTGAATGTTTCTACAGTTTCATTTTTGTAAGTATGTAGCAGTTGATTCCATATGGTGGGTCCTAATCTGGAGAAGGCTTTCTCTGTGGTAATAAGTTTAAATCTAGGAATGACAAGTGCAAGTTCTTTTACATGGCTGCTTCAAAGGGATTTGTTTTCTGATTTGGAGTAGTCTTTTAAGGGATGACAATAGCCTAATGTTATAATTTTAAACATCAGAGTACATACTAGACAGGTGCGTCTGTTAGTAATAGGCAGCAAATGTGCCTTTTCATATAAGAAGAAATGGCGACAGCTTAGAGTTGCAAGTGGAGCAAATCATAGTATTTTATTTTCAGCACCATGAAGTGTTTGAGTGTTATGTATTGAGTGAAGAGCAATCATGGGAAATACATATTCAGTCTTGGGTAACAGGATATTTCTGACCATGAATGCTGCTGGTGAAAGAAGGTGTGATAATTAATAACATGATTTTACTTGTGTTAGGACCTTGGTTGTAATGCTGTCAGCATGAATGTGGAAGTCTAAAGCAGGGTCAAATATTACACCAAGGTGATTTTATTGGGCAACATTTATTTATTTATTGGCATTTGCTTACCGGAAAAGTCCACTGGGCCAAGCAGAGCCCATTTTCAGTGGAGGCCCTGGGAGAAAAGTTCTACAAAAATACAATTAGAATATGGAGAGCACCACAAAAAACATTTTGAGTATATAAAGCACAGAAGGAAAAAAATTCTTATGCAGTACTGCATTTAGAATATATAAATACACTTGATAAACTTAATTACATTATAGTACAACTACAGTTGATGTAGTAGTATGGGTAAATACAAAAAAAATGCTTAGCATTTGGTATAACGTTCCTCTTTGAGTCTTTTATAGGTATTGCAGGTAGAGAGGCCAATGTCTTTCAGAGACAGAAAAGCATAACATTTGTCCTAGTACTATTAATTTGAGGTACACACATTCCACAAACACTGCTCCCCCTCCTCTGCAGCTAGGTCATTAGGGCTCTTGGGATACGCCTCTTGGCCCAACTACACACCTCTCCTGAAGAGTATGGGGTCAGCTGCAATTCGCAGTGCTCACCTTAGAAGTCAACCCTTACAGTACTCCCTTTGGCTTCTCCTCCCTCCATACCTACCATCTCCTTTGACCTCCCTCTCTACCATCTTTATTAGACTACATGTAGTCTTGGTTTGCCACTCTGATCCTTCTAAACCAGACCTGGCTCCCTTCATGAAAACATCATCCAGTTTCCAGTGCTTGTGGTCATATATAGCTCCCCCTCCACCTCCCTACTGCTTCTTCAGATAGTGTTCTCCTCCACAACTTTCACCATAAAAGCATTTGCTGCCACAAAATACTCTAGAATACATTTAATATCCTCTGCATACACACAATAAGCCCTCTTTTTAAAGAGTTGCTAACCACAAATTAACCCATGCACTGTTTAAAGACATACATTCTAGAAAGATCGTCTTACAGTTAATCATCCACATGCTCTAACTAGCCATATGAATCATAATTACATTCTTATTTACTGCCGCCATCTAGTGCACCTCACAATGTTTCAAATAAGTCTTCTACATTTTCCTGCATCTGCCCATGCTTTTACCCCAATCACTGTTTTCAATTCAGCATCCCTGACAACTCTATACATCTTCATTTTACTACTAAGTACATACACAATTTCAATAATAAAACATTATCAATTTATATACATTAGCCCTCCTATATTAACACAACTCTGGAATTGCCTACCCCTCCTGTAATTCTGTATTTGAACACTCCTCCTGAGTCCATCTCATTTGCTCACTTAACCGAATACAGTGAGATTATATTCTGAGTCTAGTGTTCACTCTACATAATACAGAGAGAAGATTTGAGAAGGTCAACCCACTTAGGTTGTTCCTTTCTCTCTCCTTGCACTTTACTAACAAAAAAAAATTAATCTGCTTTTACTGTATTTGTGTTTCCTCCTAATTTATTTTGCTTTTGCCTCTTCTTAAAAGTACTCAAATTTATTTATTCTGCTGCACTTATGGCTGCTTGGTAGCAGCCTGATTAAATTGCAACTGTTATTCTAAGTCTTTTGGTTTAAGCACTTGGGCTTCATACCGGTTGGTTTACATTAAGGTTTGTGGTCTGCACTGTTGTGGCAGGACAGGTAGCTTACATCCTTCTAAGTTGGGAATTGCTGATTGAAAGCTCAGTGTCTGCTATTCTAAAAGTGTATTAGTTCTGGTTTAAGCACTTGGGCTTCAGGCCAGTTATTCTGCATTAAGAAGGTTTGTGGTCTGCACTCTTGTGGGAGGAGAGGCTGGATTCTGCCCTTCTGAGCTGGGAATTTCTGGTCACAGGCTTATTGTGCCTGCTTATTCGAACTGTTTCTTTCTGAAATTGGTCCACCTTGTTGCTGTAGCATAGGACCAGATTCAGGCCTGCTGAATCTAGCTTTGTTTGTATAACTTGAGCACTGATTCAGGCCATCTTTTTTGGAGAAGGTTCCCCTGCACCCTATTAGATGGAGTGTGCAGTTCGAACTTGTCTGATTGAAGACTGCTGGAACAGGGCTCAGTTTTGTGTTTTTTCTGGTTAATTGGGTAACTTGTTTAAATCAGATTGTTCATTTTCTATAGCTTTATTTATATATATATATATATATATATATATATATATATATATATATATAGATAGATATACATATATATATATATATATATATATATATATATATATATGTATATAAAACAAATTGCACTTTATTCATCTGCTTTTACTGTATTTGTAAATGAAACAAAAGTGCTACAGGCAGGTGGCTAAAAACAAACAAATTTATTCAACAATAAACGTGAAGCGCTTTTCGTCAGGTCAGTGACTTGACTTCCTCAAACATCAAACATGTTCTCAAACCATTCCTTTATATGTTGGTTTGATTAATTAATCTGAATATGCACCAATCAGACAACATCCCTTCCCACTGATATAAAATGCAATATAGTCTTAAAAATACAGCGTGAAATAACCATACACAAAATAAAACATAACATTCCCTTTTAGTGTGTACAATATAATAAAACATTCAAATACACTAGACATTAAATGCCCTACATATTAAAATTAAAGCTGAGATAAAACAAGATAAAATACGACAATGTCCCTCAAAACTATACCACATAACCTCTATCTCTAAACTTCTTAATTTCAAAATACACGTTAATGAAATCACTTCATTCAGGCCAGGATAATGGTAAGCATCCAAGCGTAACTGCCATAAAACCTCTTGCCTCTCCAAAATAAGGGATGATAGTCCTCCCCTACACGGTTCCAGGGCAACCTGTTCCACCACCCTGAATCGAAAGGAGTGACCCAAGTTGGCAACACAGTGTTTCGCCAACGCATATTCTACCTTGCCCTTTCTGATGTATTAATCATGTTCGTATACCCTCTCTTTCAACTTCCTATCAGTCTTACTGATATAGAAAGCTGGGCATACTCTGCACTGGGCAAGGTATATGACCGATTTAGAGTTACAATTGAACCTGTTATGTGTGGTGTACACTCTGTTCCTTATTAAAATGTACTCCCTGATGCCATAAACCTACACATATTACAGGCTTCACATCGGTACATACCAGGTGTTCTAACCCTCATACTTCTCTTACTCTCCAAAACATTCTTCAGGGTCCACCCTGTACTATCATTAATAATGGAGAAGGTGATTTCAAACTGTATAATTTTTCGGATGTGGAGATTGGTGCTGCACTTGTGGAGATATTCTCTAAGGGTTTACCGTTTGTTCCTTTATGCCATTTTGATTTATGTAGAACTATATTAGATGTGAAATTATTTGCATGTAAATTAAATCTACGTGTTTTGTTAGGTAATAATCAGATTGAGAATGATACTTTGAGTGCCTAGCTTGTTCAACCCACCCTTGCACCCACTGATTAATCTGTTTGAACAGCTTTGCGAAATGGAATTGAGAGAATTAGTGACGCACAGACATGGAATTGTGGAATGGAAGACCTGTCCCTTGAAGCCCTATCTACTTTGTAATGTGTGATAAAGGTATGAGGCTTAGACCAAGTGGCTGCAGCGCAAATATTGTCAAGGGGCAATTTAGCCTGAAAAGCAGAAGAGGTAGAGACAGCTCTGGTAGAATGAGCTTTTGGTTTGTGTATTAAAGGCATGCTCATATTCTCATAAACAAAGGATATGCAATCGGATAACCATTTAGATAAGGTTGTTTTAGCCACTGGATTGCCTTCTCTTGCTTCTGAGAAGGATACAAAAATTTGGTCTGATTTCCTAATATCCTTAGTTTTGTCAAGATAAAATCTGAGCTGTCTGTGAACATCAAGTTTGTGCAGCATGTATTCCAATTTCCTGGAGTGGTTGGGGAAAAAGACTGGCAATTCAATGACCTGATTAATATTTGACTCAGAACAGACTTTAGGTAAAAATGAGGGGTTTGTTCCGAGAGATACTCTATCAGCATGGAAGATCATGTAGGGTGATCTGATAGATAATGCTTGAAGTTCTGACACTCTGTGGGCAGACGTAATGGCCACAAGAAATATTGTTTTCCAAAATAAAAATTTTAAATCACAAGAAGATGCTGGTTCAAAAGAGGGAAGAATAATTTGAGACAGCATAAGGTTTAAATTCCAGGGAGAAAAGGGAATTTTGATCGGAGGTCTCATATGGCTCATAATATTTGAGCCACCAAGACGAAGGTGAAAATCTGAGACAGCAGCTAACTGAACTCGAACTGTAGCAGCTGCTGCCCCTTCCTTAAAAATCTTTGTTAGAAATTCTAAGATCGAAGATAGCAGAGCTCGGAAAGGGTCAATGTTCTGCGCGTTGGCCGAAATTGAGAACCTTTTCCATTTACTGCCATATAATTTCCTGGTAGATGGCTTGTGAGAAGACAAAATAATATGTCTTGTATCTTCTGAAATTGAATGATGCCTGGCAATTAGGGAAAGTGGATTAGCCAAGCAGTCAGTTTGAGGGACTGCAGAGAAGGATGCAGATCCCCTGACGGGTGAGTCAGAAGGTCCGGAACTGGGTCCAGGATCCATGCCAACAGATGATGGTGGAGAAATGGAAACTAAATCTGTCGAGGCCAGTAGGGGGCTATGAGTATAACAGTCCTTCCCAACGATTTTGCTTTCTGTAAAAATCTGGGTATTAATGGGAAGGGTGGAAATAAATAAAGAAGACTCGGGGGCCAAACATGTAAAAGTGCGTCTCTCGGGGGATGACCGGGAGGTGGTATTAGGGCAAAGTAGCTTCTGCATTTTGAATTGATGTGGCTGGCAAGAAGGGCGCAGCAAGGTTGGCCCCATTTGCAGAAAATCAACTCCGCAACCTGTTGTTTGAGAGACTACTTGTGAGGGAGTAATATTGCCCTGCTTAGCTTGTCCGCTATCATGTTGGATTTCCCAGGGATGTGCGTTGCTAACAGAAAACGCTGGGATGACACAGCCCATTGCCAGACCCTGAGGGCTTCTCAACAAAGGGGGTAAGACTTGGTTCCGCCCTTCTTGTTCACGTACCAGACTACTGACATGTTGTCGACCTGAATTGCAATAGTCCCTAGAGGGAAAGAGTCCTGAAAGTACTGTAACGCCAGAAGTACCGCTCTCAACTCTAGAACATTGATGTGCAGATGTGATTTTTGATCTGTCCATGTGCCTTGGGCAGTCTTTCCCTGAAAATGCCCCCCTCCACCCTATCAGGGAAGCGTCCGTGGTCACAGTGGCTACTGGGGGGGGGGGGGACAAAGGGTCTTCCGATTGTGACATGAAGAGACATCAACCACCACCAAAGGTCTCTACTGCAAGAATCCGTGATAAGAATCATGTGGTGCATTGGTAGTTTCTGGTAATACCGCTGAGCGAAGAGGAGCCATTGAAGAAATCGCATATGCATCCTTGCGAGTGGTATAGCCAGGATTGCTCACCATCAAACCTAGTATGTTCAATAACTCCGCTGCTGTAGCTTTGTTCTTCGACACCAGTGAGCTGACATTTTGGCAGAGAAGAGAGACTCTTTCAACAGGGAGACGTAGAGTGGTAGTTGAGGTATCTAACTCTGCTCCTATAAAAACGGCATGCTGAGATGGCGATAAGGCAGACTTTTCAAAGTTGATTGTAATGCCTAATTGATGGCAGAGTGTTAAAGTGTATTGTGCTGCCTGAGTCAATTGATGCCTGGTGGTAGCGGTGAGGAGCCAATCATCTAGGCATGGAAACACTTGTAATCCTAGACATCTCAGGTGAGCCGTGATCACTGCCATGCATTTGGTGAACACTCTAGAGGCTGTAGTGTGACCAAAGGGCAGGGCTCAAAACTGGTAATGACTGGCTCCCAGCCAGAAGCGCAGATGATCTCTGGAGCGTCTGTTCATCTTTATGTGATAGTACGCATCCTTGAGCTCTATGGAACACATCCAATCACCTTTCCCTAAAAAGGGAAGAATGGACTGAAGCATGACCATTTAGAACTTCTCTTTCTTTACGAACTGGTTGAGTCTGTTAAGGTCCAAGATAGGTGTCCAGTCCCCTGTTTTCTTTGGTACCAAAAATAATCTTGAGTAAGTTACGAATCCGACTTGGTCTGCTGGGACTGGTTGGATTTTCTTTATAGGAATGGGAGGGGTAAAGAATGGTATGAAATATCCTCTGGAAATGATGCTTTGTACCCAAGTATCTGATGTTATGTTTAGCCAGGCTTCTGGGTACAAAGACAAGTGACCCCCGACTGCCTCCAGAGCTGAACAGTCGGGCCCCCTTTCAGGGGTGCTGGTAGGACTGACCGGAGAATTGACCCCTGTCACCCTGTTGCTGCGGACCCCTCTGTCACGGGGGCGGCGTCTTCCGTTATAACCCCCTCCTCTGCCTCTAGAGGGGGTTTCTCCACGTGTGTCCTGAAAGGATGCCTGAGTTTTTCAGAACCACATCCCCCCCCCCAGGGCCTTTGGGGGTAGGGCCGAGTGGGGGTGGAAAAATGGACCCCAACGGCAGATAAGGTCTTGCCTTCCTGCTCACACCTGGTTAAAGTTTCCTTTACTTTGGGCCCAAACAGTGATGAGCCATTGAATGGGGTATTAATAAAGGAAGACTTAAAGGGTTCTGCAAAGGAACAGAGACGCATCCAGGCTTGTCTTCGAAGACCAATGCCCGAACTAGTGGCTCTACTCGAACCATCAGATGCATATGATATGAGACGCATGGACGAGTTCATCACTGAGTTTAGGGTAGCAAGCTGGGTGTTGACTTTGTCGGCCACTCCTGCAGCTACCTAGCTCTTTCAGGAGATCTCTCTGTAGTCTTGTAAAATGGGTTAAGTAGTTCAGTGATCGCAGAGAAAAAGTCGCTGAACTACACATGTGCTTCCCATATCTATCCATAACCCTAGAATCTCTGTTAGGGGGATGGATAGAAGAGGATGTTTCAGATACTTCCTTTTTGGTGGCTGCAGCTACCACCATGGCATCAACAAGCACTCCTTTTGTCAAAAATGTCTTGTCCACTGGTGCAGATATGAATTTATTGGGTCTACGAGAGACAGGTTCCATGGCCTCCGGTGACTCCCACGCCTTACGAGAGATCAGTTCCATGAGCTCGTTGTAAGGCGGAGACAAGCAAGAAGTGGAAGGTTGAGACCCAAAAGCCTTCAAGAGCACAGACTCATCCTCAGTACGGGTCTTGGACTGCCAACTGCCCCTCTGACTCAGGATCTCTAGTATCACTGCAAAGGAGATATCCTCAGAGGGGGATTCAAGGGGACCCTTCTGACTCATCTAAGTCCGTGTCAGATGTCAAAGACTCCTGTGGGGAGTCTAAGTGCCTCCTCTTGCACAGTCTCTTCCTGGGCACCTCCTCAGTGGGAGGATCTGGGAAGGTCTCAGAAGAGCAGGGGACGCCCTGTGGAGGGACTTGAGGCTTGGGGTCTCTACGCTTAGAGGGATCGGTAGATAAAGAAGCAGACACAGGAGCTTGAGGGGAGAGAGAAAGCTGAACCAATGCTGACATTGTCTTTGGAGACAAAACTCTCCTCATAGCATTGAAGGCACCATGGCTCCGACGATAAGGAGTGGACGGACCCAAGAGTACCGCCCAATCCTCCCACACCGAAACCCTGGGCTCCGAGCCCGAGGTAGGAGCCGAGCTCATCTGAGCCGAAGCCCCTAGAGGAAGAGTCGGCACCGACAAGTCGGTGCGACTATCCTCCCTGGACCCGAAGGGAGAGCGTCGACTCCTAGAGACCTCGGTCGGCGCCGAGGACATCCGAGTAGATGGAGCCGATAACACTGGTGTGGGTATCGGCTCAAAGGTTTCGACCACCATCGGTTAAATTTCCTTCGGCTCCAAGAGTCCAGTATGGCTCGGAGGAGGAGTAGACAAGTCCGGTTCCATGGTCTTCGGTACCGACAAGCTGGTCAGGGCCGACAACAATTTGGCAAGTTGTGGTGCCTGTAAAAGCTTCTGCACTAGCTGATCCATGTCCAAATCTGAAAGGCTGACTGAAAACTTGGCTGAATGCACCGAAGGTGCTGACTGGAGCAGAGGTGAAGAAGGAACTTCAGAGACCAGCTCCAATACTGAGAGCTGGCTCTGAATCAAAGGTACACTCGGTTCCGATGACGGTGGAACCGATGACCCTCCTTCTGAAATCTTAGCTTTTTTTGAGACCTTATCTGAAGACTTGGATTTTGAAGATTTGGATGACATACTAGCACCCTCATGGCTACTCAAATATTCCGAAAAAGATTGCTGTAGCAATCCACTGTCTATAAGTTTCCTCCTTCTCTCCAAGAGAACTCTTGATGAAAAGGAGTGGCAAATGCTACAGGTGTCTTGGAGGTGTTTAGCCCCCAGACAGTAGACACATTGAATGTGTCCGTCAGTGACACACATTTTCTGCCCACAATCTGGGCATTTTTTGAATCCCGATTCGGGATGGGATTTCTCCCCATCATCCAACATAATTAAGTGAAAAAAGCAGTAAATTACATCCACAAACAACTAAGCCCAAACCTGGCACTAACTATAACAGTATTATATATATTTTAAACAAAAAATACAGATACAAATATAGGGCTAAAAGGCCCACAGAAAAACCTGACTATTATAAAGATTAATAGCAGAGAAAAGGGGCTTAAGGCCTACACAAAATAAGAAGCCAACAAGGCCCTAACTTTTAAACTATTTCTACTATCTAGAGAGTAAATATAATAGTACTAACACACACTATATATATTAAACAAAAAAGAAAACTTTTTTATAGACTTGCTGTTAATTTGTTTCTAAATGGTCCGAGCTAACTGGATCACCGAGATCTCTCTTGCCGTGGCAAACTAGATCTGAGGTAATTCCAGCAGTGCATTTTGGGATAAGGGGCTCAATCTACTGGCAAAACTTGAGCTTGCTATCGGCCGTGTCAGAGCTGAGGATCGGCTCCAAACCCATCAGTGAGAATAAACGGCAAGATTTAACAACTTCACATGGGAATGTTATGTTTTATTTTGTGTACGGTTATTTCACTCTGTATTTTTAAGACTATATTGCCTTTTATATCAGTGGGAAGGGACGTTGTCTGACTGGTGCATATTCAGATTAATTAATCAAACCAGCATATAAAAGGAATGGTTTGAGAACATGTTTGATGTCTGAGGAAGTCAAGTCACTGACCTGACGAAAAGCGCTTCACGTTTATTGTTGAATAAATTAGTTTGATTTTAGCCACCTGCCTGCAGCACTTTTGTTTCATTTACCAGTTCATATTAATTTTGTTTGCTTTACTGTATTTGTGCTTCTTCCTACTTTACTACTAGGGGCATTGACTACAACTCTGAACTGAGATATATAACAATAAGCATATTTTTATGCGTATTTAAAGTGTTTTTTTGATTGTATCTGCTTTATTTTCTGAAAAAAATATATATACTTGTTTCACGCCTTTCTAAGCTAGTATAGTCCAGTTTTCAGGTTAGTGCTGATTTCAGGGCTGTGTTATAAATCTCTGTGTTTGCCCATACCTTACTTGGATAGAAGGAAGTTTCTCTGTTCGCCTGTGAGAGAGGGGAGGTTTGAGCAGCCTATCTGTCCCTGTAAGAGCAGTTTCAGCCCAGAAAGTAGTAGTTTATTGGCTAATTTCTATCTCTTTCATTTCCCTGCTATAAAAGCTGCATTTGCCTGGTTTTGCTCCACAAAGTCTCCTCTTCAATTTTTCCCTTGGAACTAGACAAACTTCAACTTAAGCACTCAAGCCATTCATTTCTCAGCCCGGCTCAAAACTCATAGCAAGCACTTATAAATCCTAGCGCTACAGAAGGACAAGGCTCTCTATTCGACCTTACCAGCCATTCAGTAAAAAGTTTACTGTACCTATCCAGGCATGTCCAAAGGGCAGTTTCAGGTGTACTCTCCAGTCCAACAGGTGAATCTGGGCATTTTGAGGCAATGTTACACATGCCTCATGTACACAGACAACCCTCTCCTCCTACCACCAAACACTAATACATGTGAGAGATGCAATTATACAGCCAAACTGGAGGCTAAGCTCTCTCAACCCAAGACTGGATCAGACAGTAAAGAGGAGAAGGGAAATACTGACATCACACCACCAGTCTCACAAAGACCCATTAAACCAGCACTGGCAAAACACACACATAAATACACGAAAACATACACGGAGGCTCTAAATAAAAATCTGCAAAAGCAACAGAGCCCTCCAAAGCAGATTTCCAAGCAACCTCTACCCCCCAACACAAGCCATGAAACACATACTTCACAAAACCAGTGTGCCACACAATCACAGCCCTCAAAACAAAATAACATACCCAACATACTAGTAATAGGTGACTCTATAGTCAGGCACACTGACGTCCCACTCACTAGGCTGAATAAGGAAAAGGTTACTGTTAGCTGCCTGTCGGGTGCCAGGATCCGCCACATAACACAAGCACTCATGTCACTCCAGAACAAGTACAAATACGACTCTGTCATTGTCCATACTGGTGTGAATGACCTGAGCCGTACCTCCATGGACTACATGAAAAGAGACATGGAAGATCTCTCTGATCATGTAGCCCAGGCTGGTATGACCCTGACTCTGAGTAGCATCCTGCCCTCACCAAGAATGATACCACAGTATAAAGAAAAATTATCAGTTTCAACAATTGTCTAAGTTTCTGGTGTCATTCAAAGGGGATCCAGTGTCTGTCTGCCTGGGATTACATGCTCGACAAGCCACGCTCCTTCGCTAGAGATGGCTTGCACCTGTCACCCTTAGGCTTTTGAATACTGGCCAAGGCTCTTGCCACCCCCATGGTGCCTTTTTAGGCAAGGCTCAAAAGACAAACCCACCACCGTAAATAGCACAAGTAACAAAAATCTGAGGGTAATACTACTCAATGCCAGAAGTCTAAACCTCAAAATGCATGCATTCGAGGCACTCCTCAGTATGGAAAAAAATCGATATATGTACATTAACAGAAACCTGGTTTAAGGCTCCAGAGAGCACCCCAGCACTACCAGGCTATAACTCATACCATACATTTCGGCCACAGAACCTGGACCGAAATACAAAAGGCGGGGGAGTATCCATATTCATCAAGGAAACCCACACCTCCAGGTTAGTGGCACAGCACTATGCTTCAGAGATTATCCATGTGCAACTAACAATGGGCAAGACTGCAATTCAAACTGTAGATTGCTACTGATCACCCACCATGTCCCAGGACCCCCACTCAGCATTTCTGGAAACACTGGGTAACATTAAGGTCCTACCAAACACCCTAATATTGGGTGATTTCAACTACCCAAACATTAACTGGGAGAACTACTCAAGTACTAACTCCCTTGCCCAACATTTCCTAAAATTTATAAACTCAAACGCTGTGGAACAACAGGTCAACAGTCCCACCAGAGGTGACAACATATTGGACTTGGTCATCACCAACATGGGCGACTGGTGTTCCACACTGGAGGTCAACCCCTCGCTGGTTAGATCTGACCATAAACAAATCACTTTGGATAACCACATTCCGCCCCCACCCCCGGAAAAGGAAACCACCATGAAAAACTTTTCAAAAGCAAACTTCACGTTACTTAAGACGGAGGTGGAAAGTTTCAAAGCCCCCATGCTAAAGGATAACACTGTCCAAGCTGCAAAATCCATTACTAATGCATTCTATGGGCACCTACAAGAATGCATGGATTGTGCTATCCCAAGGAAAAACCAAGACTCACTCCTCTAAGAGAAGGAAACCAGTCTGGTGGACCCCTGCCATAAACAAGCTATACAATAGAAGGAAGAAACTAGTACAGAAAAGAGTAAAATCCCAAGAAGGGAAGACATCCCTGATCAGTATCAGCAAGAAACAACGATCCCTCATAAAATCGTCCAAGGTGAGCTTTGAAAGAAAACGTGCCAAGGACTCCAAAGATAACTACAAGGCATTCTTTAGATATGTCAAGAATTTAAGTGGCAATGCTCAGATCAGCTGGGAGTTAGTGCAGAATGGCACAAAATACACTGAACCAACCGATATTGCCAACATCCTGGCAGACAGGTTCAGTGCAAACTTCACCCCCAAAAGGGTCCATAACCATACCAGAAGAATGTAGAGCCCCTGAAATCACAGACACTCAGGTTAAAATAGTCCCCTCCAAAGCCAAAAACACAGCATCATTGGGATTGGACGGTGTCCCAGGCTGCGTCCTACATGAGCTCAAAGATTAACTAACCCCTCACCTAAACACACTGTTCAAACTCAGCCCCTCCACAGGCTACGTACCCATAGAATGCTGCACAGCAACGGTTATTCCGCTCCACAGAGGTGGAGCCACAACAGACCCCGGGAACTATCGCCCTATAAGCCTGACTAGCTTGGTCTACAAGGTTATGTTGCGCATCATCAACATGGAACTCATTAACAGAGACACTGGGAACCTCCAAACACTGGACCCTACCCAGTTCGGCTTTGTTAAGGGCAGATCATGCTTCCTAAACCTGGTGGACTTCTTTGAGACAGTTACCAAGGCTATAGACAAGAGAAAGGTGGCACACACAGCCTACCTAGACCTTGCAAAGGCCTTCGACACCATTCCCCATTCTAGTATTATGGACAAGCTCACCAGCCTGAACATAAATCCCTATGTACTACTTAACACCGAATGTGTGATAAGAGACCGTGGGACCCAGGTGGACAGTAGTCTCTCCTTTGATAGTCACATCGCCACAGTAGTCAGAAAGTCCTTCTACGTGGCACACCTCATCATAAAAGGGTTCTCATCCAGGAAAAAAGAGGTCATTGTTCCAATCTACTCGACACTCATTAGACCCATTATAGAGTACAATGCCCCTTTTGGAATGTACCTCACAAGACATCTGCAGCAGCTGGAAAGGCCACAGAAGTACCTCACAAAGAGGATTACTGGCCTCAAACAAATGCCCTACAATGACCGCATCAAAAAACTCTAGCTTTACTCCGTAGCATATCGCCTACTCCGAGGTGATCTCTGCCTAACATATAAAGCTATGTCAAACCCAGAGCTGTTGGACATGCTACACCTAAAGAAATCCCAATCCCTCCGAGCTATACGCTCTAGGGACCTAAACCTTGTCACCACAGTAAACAGGACATGCTGGAGGGATAGATTCCTGTCCCAGAGACTTCCCATACTCTGGAACACGCTACCCATCTGTGTCAAGTAAAGTTATTCATTAGCACTCTTCAAGAAAAATCTTGAAGAGTGCATGGGAAATAGGAAATACACCCTGGGGATCACTTCTGTGTCTATGCTCAACAGTGGCACAGGAAAATAACGTTATTGGGTGGCGTAAGCCAGGGAACCTTGTTTGCTTAGGCTTACGTAGGCCCTTGGGCCGATAGCCTAGTACATACCTATGAACCCATGTCACAAGATGGGTTGCCAATTGTCTCACGGACAGAACCCACATGGTGAGAGTTGTGGGAGCTAGGTCTGACTCTAAACCGGTTACAAGTGGCGTTCCCCAGCGCTCAGTCCTAGGACCCCCTCCTGTTCGGCATATACTTCTCAGAGGTACAGACAAGCACAGGAGGACTATGGCTGACCAAGTTCGCAGACGACTGCAAACTAGGGGTATAATTGACTCACTGGCTGACACAGACATCCTCCAAAAGGGTCTCACTGAGACGGATACCTGGTGTCAAAATCATGGCCTCAAGCTAAATGCCAAAAAGTGCATAGTTATTCCCTTTGGAAATAACAAAGTGCCCACAAATGACCACATAGGTGGTAGCCCCCCAAATATGGAAAACGCAATAAGGGATCTGGGGACCCAAGTAGATAGTAATCTCTCCTTTGATAATCACATTGCCAAAGTGGTTAGAAAATCCTTCTATGTGGCCCAACTAATCATAAAAGGGTTTGCATCCAGATCAAAAGAGGTCATTGTGCCCCTCTACTCATCACTCATCAGACCCATCATAGAGTATGACGCCCCATTTGGGATGTACCTTACAAGACACCTGCAACACCTGGAAAGACCACTGTAGTACCTCACCAAGAGGATCACTGGTCTTGACTAAAGAAACACCAGCTGTACTCGGTTGCATACTGCCTGCGCAGAGGTGATCTCTGCCTCACATACAAGGCCATGTCCAACCCAGAATTGATGGACATGCTCCACCTAAAGAAAACCTTATCCCCTCAAGCCACATGCTCTAGGGATCTAAACCTCACCACAACAATAAATAGGATGTGCTGGAGGGATAGATTCCTGTCCCAGAGAATTCCCATACTTTGGAACAAGATTCCAATCTACATTAGGCAGAGCTCCTCGCTAGCACTCTTCAAGAGAAACCTTGACGAGTGGATGTGAAACAGAAAGTTTACCCTGGGAATCAGTTCAGTGGCTCTGCTGGACAGAGGCACAGGGAACTAATCTAAGGGGGTGGTGAAAGCCAACACATTCTGGCTAGGCTTATAAATGCCTTTGGGCAAATAGCCTAGTACCTACCTATGAACCTATGAATAACTACATCCTCAAGCTTACAGTGCAGTCCAACTTGCAATGACACTCAATACAGTTCTTCCAATAAAAGCAAGTCTCACATTGTTAGTTTACACCCTTTACAAGTGTAGTTGAGAGTTCACTGCAGCTTCTAAAAGTGACCACGTTATTCCTAAGCCACAAGAACAAAACCCTATGTAGGTAAGAACACTGCAGCAGCCAAAAATCAGAACAAAATTCACATATCTTTGGTAGCTGGCCAACTGACAGTCAATGTTCATTAGTGTGATAATCAACATCTGTCCTACCTTTGATATCTTCTCTTCACCCTTTCATTTTCCAACTTCTTCAGCCATCTTCTCATTCCATCTTCTTCACACTCATCACTAAAACCAACTTCAAGGCAAACCACATGATATAGTGCCAAAAAAGAAAGACCGACACAAAAAACAGGTGGTTGGGACTGCAATATCTTCACTCTGCATCCCAACCTGTAGCCATATTTACATGTCCCGCTAGCAGCTGCTATTTCGCTCTTTTTTTAGGATTCAGTCCATCTCATTTTTTCTGCATCTGGCATTCTTTCATCCCTCTTTCCTGCATGCACCTCTCCTCTTGTCCCCTCTAATTGACAACAGCTCCACAGCCCCCTCCACATCTCTCCTCCTCCTCAGAAAACACACACAGTTATTTTCAGTCACCACAATCTTTCCTTACCTGTTCTTTGTCTTTAAGAGGTGATCTGCCCCTCAACCCCTGATTTGTGACTGACCACCTCCACCTACCCCTGCTGCCTTTCCTTTCTCCATATGTCCCACCCTCATGGTGCCACCTTTCTTTTTATTATGTAACTCAGCTGCACAGGGGTCAGGCATCACAATCTCCATGTTAACCAAATGCTCTCTCATTCACCCTGAAATCCCCAATTGGGCCTACTTGCAGCCCTATATTTTGTACAGCTGCAATTTGCTAGTGCATTTGCTGGGACAGAGTCTTTCTCACACCTCTACCACTCCACAATACTCCTCAGAAGACCTCTGTAAACATGAATAGCTTCTTCCAGTGTTTTAGTCCAGAAATCCTTTCCGTTTATAACAATTTTAAGGTTTGTAGTGTATATAACCTGAGAAATTGCTCCATCCTTTTGTGAAGTGATGCTGTCACAGCCAGATGCACCCACCTACCATACACTTGTGGACAGATGTCCCCGAGAACTAGGCAGTGCTGCCAGCTTCAATGGCTACTCTTTCAAACTGTAACATTTAACTAATTTATTTCACAGTCTGCCCTCCCTTATTGGCAAACTTTACACCTGGTAAGCATGGACAATCTGGCAGCCCAAGTACAGAGCTTCGGCTACCACCTTCTTTGCCCAGTCTTCCAACCCTTCTGCTATATCCCCAATATTGACATTTTTCACTCCTTGTCCTTTTTTATGCATCCTCCTGCCAGGTATAATGCTATCAATACTTACAAAATGTTGCCATCTTGTTTCTTGCCTCTATACTTCTTTCAACTGCAGAATACAACTCCTCTCTCTCTAACTTTACTGGCTGTTTGACTGCATGATGTCAAACATATTCATTATAAAGCTTCTCCTCCATCACTAGCCTATGCTACCACATAGAGGTACAACTGCAAAACCCAATGTTAATCAGCTCTTCCTTCCTGAAAGATTAACAAACTAATTCATGCTGACCATCAAGAAAGTCTGACAACAACCTGAATGAAGATGAAGCAATAAACTCAGGCAGCCATTACAGATTTACTGTTCGCTCACACTGATCTAAAGCTTCTGTGACACAGTAAAAGAATTTGACTAGGCTGAGCAGACATGATCTGCCTTTTACAAATCCAAATTGGTTTGGGTCATGGGTTTCAATGTTACTTATAAAACTGTCAATTAATTCAGCAATAAAATGTCCCAAAAGTTCATAAACTTTACTAGTAAGACTAATAGGTCTTGAGTTACTGGGTCAGTTATGCAGCTAACTTTGTGAAAAAATGTCCTATTATGGCTGTTCTCCAAACTTCGGGTATACAGTATGAGGACATACTGATGTTAAAGGTGTAGAGCTGGGCTGAATGGTGATTATCAGAACAGTAGTCAGATCATCAGATGCATCAGGCAGTTTCTCAAATTGATGCCCACTCAATCCAAACTTAAGAACAAAAAAAACTGCCTGCTGCTTGCTACAGCTGTAACAAGCACCTTGCTACAGTTACTTCCACACAGGGAGCTTCGAGTTGTGACTGCAGATGCAGTATCTGCATTTGTTTATGAAACTGGCAGAGAGAGTTAAGGCTGTGAGATGTAACTCCTTCGGTACAGGACTTGATTCTCTCAATGTTCAGTTTTATTCTGAGACCTTGATCAATTCACTTAACCAGACAGTGCTTGGGGACAACTGGGGATTTGGTTTAGGCTCCTCAATAGTCTTCTGAAACAGGCCTAGTAACTACCTATAAACCTAAGCCTCGATACCCTTGCAGCTTCCTAAGTGACTACTGGTACTGCTCTTTGTCTCCTATCAGTACCTGCATGGCATGCCCCCCGACAGCTTACAACTGGGGCAGCAGGTCCCTTTACCTCACCTTAGTTACAGTTTTGGTGTTTAATATTTGCTATGAAACAGCCTGAGATATTACTGGGATTCATTTAACAAGTGTTTTTAGTTTTGGAGATGTCTGGTAGGACTTGATCTATGGCAATTTTAAGATGGGTGATAAAGGACAGTGAGACATGTGGGAAGCATAGTTCTCAACCTGCAAACATTGAAAACAGGTACAAAGGCCCTTGAAAAGTAGGTACATCCAGCCAAAAATATGGACATTTTATTAGCATAAATCTGAATACGAATTAGCACACAGCTAATGTGGGATACTATTCAGAAACAAGTTTAAAAACAGAGAGTGACACAAATGATGGAAAAAATATAAGCACATTATCGTAAAATGGGTCCATATCAATTTGTCAAAGGTTCACCTCCTCGAACCTTTCTTCACTGACCCGAAACCACCAAACGTTCAGTTCTGTGAACATTCACATTGAAAAAAATATTTCACCAGGGAAAGGAAGCAGTTGGCCAATACTACACTGGAACACACACCACAGTATGTCAAACCCACCCAAGTGGGAGGCTACACTCCCCACACTATCCCTAACTATATATACCAATTCTGAGATCACACTACAGTGGGGAAAAGAGCAAATTTGTGCTATTGGTTAACTGCCTCCTTTCGCTACTTTTCGCAGATGCTAATACTCTGATAAACAAACATTCGGTGGTTTCAGGTCGATGAAGAAAGTTTCGTAGAAGTGAACCTTCAACAAATTGATACAGACCCATGTAAAATCTGTAGACTTTAACAAGTCCTCTTTCTTTAAATCATTGCTGCTACCATTATGTTGGTCATGTATTATGGTTTTCTATATACTAGACAGCTTCAAAAATCATGAGTGATGAGGGATTTAGAAAATTGTGTGACGAGGTAAATCAAGCCTGAAAACAAGGACATACCTCCAAATATAGGTATATCACTTGCAGGGGGAAATTAAGGCATGGTAACAGAAATGTTCATCCAAAATAGGGACAGTTGAGAGGTCTGGGAAATGTTAAGTTGGAACTGATGTTGTCTGAGAGGAATTTCTGCAATGGTTTTGGATCAAAATGAGATGCACCATTACAGATAAATTCAGTACAGAATTGGGTATTGCATCTAAGTTGCTAGATGGAACTGAAGAAGGGCTTGTTTTTATCCTTGGTACTGGTGGTTAGTCTGTGTTACTACTGCGCCTTGTGCTTCACAGTGGTACACCTACAAATTTTACTTGCTGCTTTTAGATCCCTACTGTACTGAAGAAAAGGAAGTTTACATAATGAACTAAGAGCTTTTTTTCTTGTGGAGTTGATTCATGTGCGAGATGCACCATACAGACGTTCTAGTGAATTTATCACAATGCTTATGGTTGCTGGAAATATTAAGATGTATGCAGTAGCAATGGCAGCATCAGGAGTCATTTTGTTTGGAACAATATGCTAATTATGACTGTTCAGAATATTTGTAAGTAATAAGTGACTGTTTTTGGAGGATCCCAAAATTTAGTAGAGATTTTTTTGGGTGATCAGGTACTTTTCAAAGATAAAGGTTATGACTAGGTTATCAGATTTAACCTGAGAGGAAGTGACATATGGACTAGTGCAGGAAGAGAAGCAGCTGCAAAGGACATGATCAAGGACGCGCTCTCTCTCCCCTGAAGGGGATGGGAATGGGAACACTTTGCACAAGGAATTTAAAATTAATAAAACTGTGGAATCTCTGAGTGTTCTAGATGTACAAATTTGTTGGATGACAGAAGGACAGCTAAAATTTCCCATAACAGGGGTATTTGACTTACTTGGGAGTTTTGTGAACTGAGTTAGACAGCATGCATGAGGAAGACATAGAAGGGGACCTCTACTTGGCAATGCTGAAGTAGGTGACTTTACAGACAGACACTAGCACACCATTGCAATCTTAGTAGCTGAACAGGTAGCAAACTGAACTTTGGTGTTGTACAACTGAAAGGCTGTAGGGTCTGTTCCCACACTAAGTAGCTGGATTAATTTTTCCAGTAATGACACTACAATACAGCATAACGCGAGTACTGCACTCCTGAGCATGCCATCCTTCACATGATATGTTAAACTGAAACCTCCATCTGCTTGGGTTGGTGGTAAAACAGGTAGATGTAAAAGATCCCACAGCACTTATCAAAAAGAGTAGGGGATAAACTGGTAGGGTAACGCCACTGAATATGTGCAAACATACGTGACCTCACTATACCAGCATATAACCAGCTACACAGATGGAGCTGTACCCTTTAGGAACAAGCATGGGCAAATTGCAGAAACAAACCCACATGATGGAACCATAATACAATAAAAATCCTATATGTTAACCAGGTAGGCCCACTGGACACACAGTCCCTTTTCAGGAGCGATCCAGGAGCAATGTCTGGTTAGGTAACCTGCTCAGTCAACAAGCTTTATAACAAAAAGAAGATAGTTTTGACCAAACGAAAGATGAGTAATTCTCAGAATGACAGCCCCTTCATCACTAAAATAACAACGCAGGACCTTAATAAAATCTACCAAAGGCAAGTTTGAGACTAAAATACCTACCCAAGACAAAGACAATCAAAAGGCCTTTTTTTAATTATGCTCGTAATCTCAAAAGCACACTACAGCAATGTGCTGAGCTGATTGTGAACGATGTTACCTGCACTGACACTGAAGATACAGCAAACCTGCTGGCCAATAAATTCAACTCTAACTTCACCCTTCTCCCCTCTGTCTATCCCTCAAGATATACCTGAAATTAGCTTGCCTCCAGTTATCACACATGACCAATTCCTAAAAATGCTATCAAAAGCTAAAAATACTGCATTGATGGTTCCTGACAATATCTCTGTATGCATCTTAAATAGCATGAAGCATGATTTAGCCACCCTTAACAACACTATTCAACATCAACCTCCATTGGGGTTTCCCATGGGAAATTGCAAATACCCCCCCCTGGTCTGGCCCCCATGCCTCTGATGGACAGAGGGCAACAGTAAGTAAATTAATTCCCAACTAACATCTTCCCCACATAACCCTTAACCTCTTGCTTACTAACATACTCCACCATAAGAAACTAGAGGACAAAACTGGGTTGGGTTGCATGGTTAGGCTTGTACAGACCCTGGTGGTCGTTAGCCGATTGTAAACCTATGATTATGGGAGTTCCCAGTGCCCTGGTCGAATTTCCACTTGTCAGTCTGAATAACACCTCCAGTGTCCCCCTGAAAAGAGGGCACTGAGCTAGTTAGTGAGACTAACCTGTTCAACAAAATGGAAATAAAAACATAAAAATAAATCAAGTTTAGGTTAGTATCATGCAAGATATGACATGACATAATTGGCGGGTGAGGGATTTCTAATAAATTTGGATATGCTTCCACAGCTGCCAGAGGACATGAATGCATGTTAGGCACAGCACCTTGGTAAAGATGGAGTGCTGTCATTACTGTGAAACCAAGTTTCAGTAATGAAACAAATATGGATACATTTAAGAGTTATATAAAGAAAAAGCTGGTAATCTACTGTGAATTAACACCCTCAACAATAGTAACTTCAAAAAATACAGCAATAGTATGAAGGACGAAACATGGCAGCACGGGTTAAAATAATAAAACTTTTAATAAAAGGTTAGCACTTTCGCACCTCCACAATGGTGCTGCGTCAGACCATATAAAAGAAAAAAATGCATTTAAATAGAAGAAATAATTAAACAATCTATTAAAAATGATTAAACACAGCCTATTGGCTCTAAACGTCATCATGTTAAATTATCCAATCAGATAAGAAGAAGCACCATTCTGGAGGTGTGAAAGCGCTGACCTTTTATTAAAAGTTTCATTATTTTAACCTGTGCTGCTGTGTTTTGTCCTTCATACTACTGCTGTATTTTTTGCATTTAAGAGTTAGGTAGGCCTGAAGTTTAGACATGTTGTTTAAGTTTCTAGTACTGAGCATAACTATCCTGATAATGTTTGAAATAGCAAAACTCAGAACCTAAACAACACCATAAATCAAAAGCAAAGTACTGTAACTCACACCGACTGTTTATTAAACAAAGATTAAGCACTTTTATCAAGTTAATTCCAAGACTTCTTCAGAATCAAATAAAACACTTCAGTGGAACAATTTAAATATCCCTCCACGTATAATCACATAACCAAATGCACCAATTGAAATAAGGACCATACGTATATAACAACAATAAACCTTTAAATATTAACCCTTGAGTAAAAATAAAAAATAAAATAGGTAAAAAAAACTGTATTATATAATATATACATGCTAAATTTAAAACGTGGAACAAAACTGACTTCAAACTTTGTAAGATAAAAGTTTTGAAGTACTAGTAATTGAAATATGCTCATTTAAGCCCGGTGGCATGCAAGCATTTAACTCAAGTTGCCACAAGGCTTCCTTACGTTCAATGAATTCACACCAAGACCCTGCGAGTGGAATTTTACATACAGAATCTATTCCAAAAAATACAAATTTATGCCCAGGATTTTTTGCCACATGCTTATAGAAGGAATTACTAGTGTGCTTATTTTTTATATCATGTAAGTGTTCATATATATATATATATATATATATATATATATATATATATATATATATATATATACGATCTTTAAACTTACGTTGAGTCTTACCAATGTAAAAACTATTGCAATTTTTACAAATTGCTAAATAAATAAGCCCCACAGAGTTACAATTACAATAAAATGGAGTATAAATGAGACGCTTATTAATTTTAACTACAGCAGCTTCCAAAATATACTTACATTGGGTGCAAACCCCAGACACGTACATGTGCCCCTCTTTTTGTTAGACCTAACTCTAACTTGGTTTTCATTCTCTAACAATTCCTTCAAAGACCTACCTCTTTTGTATACAATTCTGGGCTTATCACCTAACAGGTCAATTAAACCCTCAAAACAATAAATGATTTTCCAATTATTACTCAAAATCCTATAAATAAATTCACGTTCCTGTGTATTAGTAATAAATGCATAACTAAGATCTTCCTTTACTTCTGCTCTTTTTTCGGGCACTAAAAAAGTTTGACCTGTTGTAAGAATGGGCAACAATTCACCTTCACTTCTTTTCTTAAATACATCCAAATAGATCTCAGTAACACAATCCTTAGGGTACCCTCTAGCATTAAACAATTCCACTAACGTATTACCTTCCATTTCAAAAATATAATCATCTGAAATCATCCAAGCTAACCTGATGAATAAGAAGTTATGTACCTACCATAACGTTCCATGTTAGTTGTCTTCTCTCGCCTTCTTTCTTGCTTGATGGGTTCGGAGCCGATCCTCGGCTCCGACTCGGCACTTGCTTTAGCTCGAGAACTCCTTTTACCAGCTCGAGGCAGCCCCATATCCCATGATGCAAGGCAGTAAGTACCCAGATCTCGTTTGTTGACAAAGGGCAATAACACCAAGCATAAAATACTTCCCAAAGGAAGAAGAAACTTACAGATGGAAAAAAGGACCAGGTTTGAATGGTCTTTAACATAATAGTTTCTTATACAAGGTCTGTCCAGGCCAGGGGGAAGGAGGGAGGGTCGCAAGAAAGAAGGCGAGAGAAGACAACTAACATGGAACGTTATGGTAGGTACATAACTTCTTAATGTTAAGTTGTCAATCTCGCCTTCATTCTTGCTTGATGGGACCGGCCCTAGCACCTCTATCCTGGGTGGCTCAATGGAACAAACTCTTGAGGACTGTAGAGCCAAAACTGGCTCTGTCCCTGGAGGCCAAGTCCAATTTGTAATGGGAAACAAAAGTGTGAGGAGTGGCCCAAGTGGCCGCTGCACAAATAGTGTCCAAAGGCAGTCTAGCTTGAAAAGCTGTAGAAGTAGCTAAACTCCTAGTTGAATGTGCTTTAGGTTTTGAGCACAGCTGTTTTCCCCTGATCGTATAAATTTCAGTGATGACCGAAGAAAGCCATCTGGACAAAGTCACTTTAGAAACAGGAAGGCCTTTTTTATTATCCGCATAGGAAACAAAAAGTTGATCAGATTTCCTAAACTTTTGTTCTGTCCAAATAATATCTAAGCTGACGGTGGACGTCAAGATAATGTAGCTTTTGTTCAGCTCTATCTGAATAGTTAGGAAAAAATACAGGAAGATCAATGGATTGATTAAGATTGTTTTTTGAAGCGACCTTAGGTAAAAGGATGGATTAGTTCTCAAAGATACTCTGTCTTTGTGAAAAATCAAATAGGGGGGTCGAACCGAAAGAGCATGAAGTTCAGACACCCTCCTGGCAGATGTAATAGCCACTAGGAATAAAGTTTTCCAAGAAAGATATTTCAGGGAACAAGAAACAGCTGGCTCGAAGGGGGGAAGAATCAAGGATGTCAGCACTAAATTTATATCCCACTGAGGAGGAGGATTCCTGATTGGAGGCTTTAGTAGGAAAATTCCTTTCAAGAAGGCCCTGCAGAGCCTATGGGACATAATATTATGATCTGCTATCCCAACATGAAAATTAGAAATAGCAGCCAACTGAACTCTGACTGTGGAAGAAGAGGAGCCTGCATGAAAAATCTCTGCTAAGAAGTCCAGAACTGCCTGAACAGGGGCAGTAAAAGGATCAATATTTTGGGCCTTAGCCCAATAAGAGAAACGTTTCCATTTGCTTGTGTAAATCCTCCTGGTAGAGGATTTTAGTGAAGCTACTATGATATCTCTAACTGGGTTAGAGATCTAAGGAAGGAAGTGGAGCAACCATGCTGTGAGGTTGAGAGAAGGGATTGACCGGTGCAGCTGACCGGATTGGTGAATCAGTAGATCTGGCACTGGGTCCAGATGCCACGGCTGCACCAAAAGGTGATGATGGAGGAACGGGAACCAAACTTGTCGAGGCCAGTAAGGGGCAATGAGAATCAATTTGGCTCTCACAACGGTAGCTTTCTGGATCACCTGAGGGATCAGAGGAAATGGGGGGAAGGCATAAAGAAGTCCCTGGGGCCAATCCTGGGTCAGAGCGTCTCTGGGGGGGATGGCCTGATAGAGGGAAGAGGCAGAAGAAGTCTGGACATTTGCTGTTTTGGGGAGTAGCAAAAAGATCGCAACATGGACGACCCCATTCCAGAAAAATCTCTTCCGCTATGGATTGCTTGAGAGACCACTCGTGAGGCATGAGAATAGCTCTGCTCAATCTGTCCGCTATAATGTTGGTTTTCCCAGGGATATGCGTTGCTACCAGAAACCGATGAGAGGAGATCGCCCATTGCCATAGTCTGAGCGCTTCTCGACACAAGGGGTAGGACTTGGTTCCGCCCTGTTTGTTGATATACCAAACTACAGACATGTTGTCTGTGTGGACTGCAATTGTCCCTACGGGAAGAAAGTCGTTGAGGGCTTGCAACGTTAAAAGCACTGCTCTCATCTCCAGGACATTTATGTGCAGATGGTACTCGAACGGTTGCCACGTCCCATGAACCATCCTGCCCTGATAATGACCCCCCCACCCGATCAGGGAGGCATCCGTGGTGACAGTGGCTGTCGGGGATGGACGTACAAAGCATCTGCCTTGGTGAACCTGAGACGATGTGATCCACCAAGCAAGATGCTCTTTGCACGTTTGTGTCACCAGAATCTGGTGACGCATTGGGAGTTGCTGGTATGACCGCTGTGTGAACAGCATCCACTGAAGAAGGTGCATGTAGAATCGAGCCAGGGGAAGAAGAGTAATGGCCGCAGCCATGAGACCTAATACTTTTAGAACCATTCTGGCCTGTACTTTCTTGCTGGCCAGAATGATCCTGACATGAGTCTGAATGTCTGAAACTCTTTGTTCTGTAAGGGTAGCTGACATCCGAACAGTGTTTAAGTTTGCGCCTATGAAGGTAATAGACTGGCAGGGCGATAAGGATGACTTTTCGAAGTTGACTGAGATGCCCAAATGAGAACAAAGGTCTATTGTGTAATCCCTGGCTTGTATAAGCTGATGCCTGGTGGTGGCTGACAGGAGCCAGTCGTCGAGATATGGAAACACCTGGAATCCTTGACGTCTCAGGTGAGCCATGACCACTGCCATGCATTTGGTGAACACTCTGGGGGCTGTAGTGAGACCAAAGGGCAGGGCTCTGAACTGGAAATGACTGGACCCCAGCCGAAGCGGAGAAATCTCCTGGAGCGTCTGTGAATTTTGATGTGATAGTACGCATCCTGAAGATCTATTGAGCACATCCAGTTGTCCTTCTGTAAGAAGGGCAGAATTGACTGAAGAGTGACCATTCGAATCTTGTCTTCCTGACAGACTTGTTGAGTCTGCTGAGATCCAATATTGGTCTCCAGTCTCCCGTCTTTTTGGGGACCAAAAAGAACCTTGAGTAGATTCCGGCTCTGAATGGTCTATTGTAACTGGCTGAATGGCTCTTTTGCAGTAGTTTTGCGATTTCTAACTCTGCAATGTCCCTTAGACCGGTGGTACGTCTGGAAGGGAACTTGAGGGGAAGGGACTTTCCTCGAAAGGAATAATGTAACCCTTGGATATGATCGACTGTACCCATCTGTCTTGAGTGAGGGAATGCCAGGCTTCTGGGTACAGTGATAATCTTCCCCGACTGCCTCCAAGGAGGGACAGCCGGGCAACACCTCAGGGATGCTGAAAGGGCTTATCAGAGAGAGGCTCCCTGTTTCCCTGGTTTTCGGACCCCTCTGCCTCTAGAGCAGCGTCTGTTGTTATTACCCGCTCTGCCTCTAGGGGTAAACTGACCACGTGAATCCGGCGTGACTCCTTGGGATTTACGGAACCACATCTTACCACCCTTCTGTCCTTTGGGATAAGGCCTAGAAGGGGTGGAAAAACGGACTCCAACAGCAGAAAGAGTCTTGCCGTCCTGCTCACACCTGGTCAAGGTCTCCTTCACCTGAGGGCCAAACAAAGCTGACCCATCAAAGGGAGAATTTGTGAAGGACGCCTTAAAGGGATCCTCAAAAATCACATAGCCGCATCCAGGCTTGGCGTCTAAGAGCCACACCTGTGCCTGCGGCTCTACTCGCTCCAGCCGCAGCATAAGATATTAGCCGCATGGAGGAGTTAGCAATGGAATTGAGGGTTCCTAGCTGCGAAGCAATCTTTTCTTGAGCCCCTGCAGCTGTAGGATCCTGAACTACTTCTCCCAGCTCCTTCAGGATATCTCTCTGGAGTCTGGTGAAGTGACAAAGATAATTCAGCGAACGCATAGCAAAGGTCGCTGAGGAAAACATCCGCTTGCCGTACCTATCCATGGTCCTAGAGTCCTTATTAGGAGGATGGACGGGCACGGAAGGATCTGCAAGTTCCTTTTTGGTGGCCGCAGCCACCACCATGGCATCAGCGGGGACACCCTTGGTAAGGAATTGTTTGTCACTAGGGGCAGTGATAAATTTAGAAGGCCTCCTAGGGACTGGCTCAACAGAGTCAGGAGCTGTCCACGCCTTTCGTGCAATCACCTGCATAAGGGGGTCGAAAGGCGGAGACACCCAGGAGGTGGAGGGCCGAGATCCAAACGCCTCTAGGTATACTGACTCATCCTCAGAGGGATTGTTGGTGGGCCAGTTTCCCCTCTGTTTCAGAAGTTCTAGGATGTCTGAAAAGGAGACATCCTCAGAGGGGGATCTAGGGGATCCCTCTGACTCATCAAAGTCAGTATCCGACGTGACAGACTCGGGGGAGTCTACATGCTTCCTCTTACAAGTCCTCTTCCTAGGAGGCTCTCCCGAAACATCAAGAGAATCCTCTGAAGACGGGTAAATTCCCAATGGGGAAACCTGAGGCGGAGGATCTCTGGGTCCTGTAGCAAGAGAAGTGGCAGAGATGTCAACAGGTACAATAGAGGGAGGAGCTACGGAAGAGACTGCTGACTGATACCAGTGGCCAGTACACTCTTCATCACCTCGAATGCTCCCTCCCAGGCAGGTCCGAGAGAACCCGCCCAAGAGCTAGGAACTCCAGGGACCACCGAAAGGGAAGCATCCGAGGCAGATGTCGGAGCCGAGCTCACCAAGGCCGAGGCTCCAAGGGGAAGAGCGGGTTCGGACAAGGGTCCGATGCCACTCACCCCCTCGGAGGAGACCATGGAAGCCCGACCACTGAATCCCTCTAAGGAAGAGGAGATAAGAGTACAGGCTGAAGGAACAGAAGGGGGTATCCGTCCTCCAGCCGTAGCAGTAACTATGCCCGAAGACTCCAACTCCAAACTCTGGGGTAGAGTTGAAGGAGGAACTGTAACGGGGTGTGGACCAACAGTCGTCTGCTGAGACGGACTGTGAAGCATTTGGGCCAGTACCTGTGACTTGAGCAATCTGCTGACCACTCTCTAGGTCATGGTCAGACAACCTGGATGACCTTGAAGATCGGCTCCGATGGCTCCGTTCCGACAGAAGAGGTGAAGCCGGAGCTGAAAGTATCGGCTCCAAGGAAGGAGACCTCGACCTCTTCCTGGAATGAGCCATCGGAGCCGACACTACGGATCCTGTCGGAGCCGATTTCGGAGCCGACAGAACGCCTCGATGTATCGGCTCCAGCCGGAGCCGATACTGCCACCAAAGTAACGGTGTCGGAGCCGATCGGAGCCGACACCGATGCCTGTGCCACATGGGTGTCGGAGCCGATCGGAGCCGACATCCTGGCGGACAATACAGTTTCGCACCGATGGCCATCGGTGCGAAGGCTTAATCAAGCCAGAATCGGCTCCAGCCGGAGCCGATCTCGACTCTGCACGAGTCGGAGCCGAGGCCGCAGGCTTAGAAACAGAAGCCTGGGCCTTGGAAACTCTTGCTGGTTTCGGTGGAGCCGACTTAGCCGGAGAGCCCTCCGGCTTAAGAAGGCCCCTAAGAACCAGTTTGTTATGTCTCTCCTGCAGGACTCTCTGGCTGAAGGAGTGACAAATAGCACAGGAGTCCTGCAGGTGAAGAGGGCCCAGACAATACAGGCAAGAAGTGTGACCGTCTGTCAGAGACATTTTCTGACAGCACGAGTCACACTTCTTAAAACCTGAAACCCTCTCCTTTGACATGGTGCCGACACACAAAACACACACACACCAGTCAAAATAAAATTAAATTACACAAAATATCAAAAGGTATTCTATAAAAAACACCAACACACACACCCTAACAGGGGGGGGATGGGATAGGGATAACTAAGAACAAATTCAAAAAGACAGGGAATTTCTGTCAGGAAGGGATAGAAATTAAATTTAAACTATATAAAAATTAGTTTTTGACTAAAAAGGGGCTTGAAAATCACAAAGTGAAACAACTTACCAGGAGCTGGTAAAAAGAAGACCTCCCAAGCGAAGCGGCAAACGAGATCTGGGTACTTACTGCCTTGCATCATGGGATATGGGGCTGCCTCGAGCTGGTAAAAGGAGTTCTCGAGCTAAAGCAAGTGCCGAGTCGGAGCCGAGGATCGGCTCCGAACCCATCAAGCAAGAATGAAGGCGAGATTGACAACTTAACATCTGTCCTTTAACAATTCCTCTTTTTTGATATTGTGGGTGACAAGTAGCAAAATGTAGGACGCAATTAGAATAAGTACACTTTCTATAAATCGTACTAACAACTGCCCCCTTCCCAAAATCTTTCTTAACCAAAATATCCCCAAAAAATGATACTGTCACAACTGAAATTATGCATGAATATTAAAAAGGACGTAGTGACATTCAAAAAATAAACAAACCTCTGTGCTTCAATATCATCAGCCTCCCAGGGTATGAATATGTCATCCAAAAAACGTGCATATAGCTGCCAAGGGGGAGTTTGAAAAGTTTTAAATACATGCTGTTTTTCCCACTGTAACAAAACTATATTAGCAAATAAGCTGCTTTACAATACTACAAAAAGTTACAGTACTTTCCGGTGCTTTTGTTTTGATTTGTAATGTTTGAAATAGAATTTGCTAGGTGAGTATGTTCATGAGTCAAACTACACCTGAAAAAAGCACTATGGTGGAAGCAAAAGTTTTTGAAGGGCAACTAAAAACAGAAATGAATAAATAAGACAAATGGTGGGAAAGCAAAAAAAAAAAAAATTATTAAAAAATTCCCAACGTCTAGTAAACTTTAGTTATGCAAATATACTGACAACTGTAAGGTGGGGCAGAGACTAATGATCTTAAGGTGTCTGTGTGACTTAAATGGGTGTATTTGACTGGGCTACTGGGGGGATTACAAGTCAATTTAAAGAAAATTAAGAAAGTTATGCTTGGTGAACATAACACCCTGAAGATAATCACGGGAAATAATTTTAAATGGCTGAATATGTGAAAGATCTAGGTATCTTAGTGGGAATCAGCTTGACATTTAAGTATTATACACAAAGACATAAAATCAAGGCATTTAAGACAGAAAAAACTAATACTGAACACAGTAGAAACCAGGGACGCTACTGTACTTAAACCTTACTTATACCTATCGTTAGATCATTAGTAGAGTATAATCTGATTTTCCACCAAATGACAAAGTCAGATATTGAAAATATAGAAATCATTCAAAGACATTTTACAAAAATAACGAATATAAATCATCCTGCATATTCAGATAGACTTAAATGCCTAGGACATTACTGTATATCATACAGGTGTTTTGGGGGAAACTGTGCTTGGCTTTTAAGGTTATATTTGATAAAGAATTGAGGAAAGAGTTTGAATTGACCTCGAATAAAACTAATCATGGAATCGAGGACTGGGGACCTTCCTATGTAATGAATTGTAGCTGGGCCACAAACAGGGACAGAGTCATAACTAAAACAACATTGTGGTTATGAAATAAAATTCTAGTAACAATTAAAGAATCATGCTCACAAAGTGTGTTTTAAGCTCGACTGGATGAGGATATGGCAGACAGCAAATATAAACCTGGAGGGTCAGCAGACTGTAATAGTAATGCTCTATCGGACTATCTATAGCATGGAATTAACTCTGAATCTATGTTAAAAAAAAAAACACAAAAATACCCCTAGCAGTTTGGCACAACCTTCAAGCTAGTAAACAGTACTTAAAACTACACTGTACTTTTAGGATGAGAACTTCTAATATTACTCATTCTTTTATGTCGTGGCTAAAACTTAAAGACTTGCTTGAAACATATCAGCTGCTGTTAATTTGTATTACACTAATATATTACACAGCTGTGGACATCTGTAAATAGTTTGTTTTATTTTACTCTAATTGTTCTTTGTTATTAAAATAAAAACATTTAAAAAAGGAATTTACACTATATTTAAACACAACAGCAAAAGCAAACAATTAAATCTGAATATGCCAGATGTTTTATATTCATTATTTTCATAAAATGTCTTTGAATGATTTCTATATCAAGGAAACAGTTCCAATTAATTTCCAGAAAAATACCTCCTCTTCTAGCATACATAAGAATTACAAAAAACAACTTTCCCTATATAACAAATGATCCTGATCAGATTTGCCACCAAGACTTATAAAATGTCCATGTTTATATGAAGTCCACTAACATAAAACACCATTCAATTTTAATCTTCACCACTCTCAAATGCCTAACCAATACTACTCATTACCCCCTACAAACCAGTAACTTAACTCTGCTCTCTCACTACTTTCCCCTACTTTTTCACCTCAGGTTTCTATTTATTAACTTCCACATTGCTGAATGCCAGCAAACTCAGAGATCAAGCTTAGCCCAACAGATTTGCATCTACTGAATGCATACATCAATATTTTGTGCATATTTCTAAATAATGACCTAGCTAGATGTACACTGTATCTTTGTTACTAGTGTATGTTAAAACTGATACACTGTTATCTGTATCCTATTATTTACATGCACTACTGTGCATAATTCATCTGTACAGTTTGCTTATTCTGCTGCTTAAAATCAAATCTGTATTTATTCTGTAAAGCTTTTCTCCTTGGGAATCCACTGAAAAAGGGCATTAAATTTAGTCACACTATCCTGACTAATGAACAGAAATAAATAAAGTAACAACTAAATACATATTACAGGGACATAAAAGGAATAAATCACTTAGTCTGAATTATAGCATCACCTCTGAGGCACACACAGCACAGCTGCTATGTGGGTACATACTAACATTTTGATAAATTTCAGCAAATACTATTTTATACTAGTTACTTATAAGATTCGCCAAATTACATTATTGCCATGGCAAAAAGAAACAAAAAAAAAATCTTACACAACACAACATGTAATTCGGGATCAGAATGTACACCACCATTTACTACTGAAAACAGCCACAATAAAGGAAGAAAGAACACTGCATCCTGCTCCAAAGTACACATGGCATTTGTTCTTATGTTTCAATAAACAATCTGATACAAGGTTATCATGGGTTTTATCATTATTACCTAGGGCTTCCTGTCATGATATATTACAGACTTTAAAACAGGCCCCAAAAATAGCCTCTCTGCCACAGCTTCTTCTCAACAACATTTGAATAACATCTCTTCAGGCAAAGAATCTATCCTAAAACTACTGCCATTTTAACCCTAGGCAACTCTAAATAAGAAAGAGAAGATAGCAGATGGGAAGGATAACAAATGGATCCATGTAAATAATCCAAACTTGTATGGGGCTTGCAGCAAATGTTAGGGGGTTAATATATGACCACCTTTAGCAAGTAAGTTTATAGCAAGGTAATTAAATTCACTTAAAGCAACTTGAAGAGAAAATGAGAAACCAGCTCTATTATTAAACAAACTCGAAACATTATAGAAAAACGTACAGTAAATAACCAATATAATAGTAAACAATAAATATAATGATAATAGTGAACACCATTTTCCAAAAAGAAACTATTACTACAGAGGTACTCATGTTCAAAAAGATTCATTGTTAAGTTGGCATACGCAAGATATAATACCTGAACCCCTCTTTGGTGAAATCAGGCTAAATAATTTCACCAAAGTTAATTACACCCTCCTAAGGGATGGCATAAATAATTTCCAAGCTCCTGTTCCCACAGATGGCACTGCTGACTATACTAAAGTATACACAAAAGCCCTGTACAAACACTTATACAAAAAACAAGCCTCCCTGGTGGACATCTAGCATTAATATGTTATACAACAAGAGGAAGAAGCTGCTGTCAACACCTTCATTTGTTTGAACAAAGAAACAAGACAACTTGTAAAATCCTCTAAGAGCAACTCCAAAAATAATTTAGCAACCATAGCTAAGGGTAATCATAAAGTATTCTTCAGCTATATCCATAACCTAAAAGGCAGGACCCAGATATGTGCTGAACTAGCTGTGGGTGGCATCACACACACACTGATCCTGTGAAAGTAGCTAACCTATTAGCTGACAGGTCTGGCGAAAATTTCACACTCCCCTCTACATCTCCTCCACCTTGCATCTTCAAAGAGCAAGTTATTAATGCTCTCCCCAAGGCCAAAAACACAGCCTCTATGGGACTGGATGGCATCCCAGGTTGAGTTTTAAATGGTCTAAAAATAGAAGTTATGTTCTTACCATAACGTTCCATGTTAGTTGTCTTCTTCTCGCCTTCTTCTTGCTGGATGGGTTCGGAGCCAACCTCGGCTCCGACTCGGCCACTCTAAAAGCTCGAGAGTTGGTTCCACCGGCTCGAGGCTCCCCTTATATCCCACAATGCTAGGCGTGAGTTACCTCAGATCTCGTTTGTAAGCTAACCCCAGCTTATAATAGTATCAGAAAAACTATAAACAAAGTCCACCTCTAAAACCAGGGAGAAAGAAGGGTGACCTATATTCTGATCCAGGAAATATGCACAACAGCATATGCCTAAGAAAAGAGGTGGTAGAAAGAAAGGTCACAATCACAACTCCTCTAGGTCTGTCCAGGCCAGGGGGAAGGAGGGTGGGACGCAAGAAGAAGGCGAGAAGAAGACAACTAACATGGAACGTTATGGTAAGAACATAACTTCTATATGTTAAGTTGTCTATCTCGCCTTCATTCTTGCTGGATGGGACCGCGTCCCTAGCACCTTGTCCCGGGTGGCCTAACGGAACAGACTCCTGAGAACAGTGGAACCAAAGTTAGCTCTATGCCTAGAAGCTAAATCCAACTTATAATGAGAAATGAAAGTGTGAGGAGTAGCCCAAGTAGCCGCTGCACAAATGGTGTCAATAGGCAGTCTGTCTTGGAAGGCTAAAGAAGTAGCCAAAGCTCTGGTGGAATGGGCCTTAGGTTTATTAGGCAGCTTTTGGTGTCTAATTTCATAAACAAGGGAAATCAGAGATGTTAGCCATCTAGATAATGATACCTTTGACACTGAAATTCCCTTTCTGCCTTCTGCATAGGAGACAAACAGCTGGTCAGATTTTCTGAATTGTTTTGTTCTATCCAAATAGTACCTCAACTGACGATGAACATCTAGCCAGTGTAATTTTTGTTCAGACCTATTGGAATATTCTGGAAAAAAGACAGGGAGGTCAATGCTTTGATTTAGGTTAGACGTCGAGACTACCTTAGGCAAAAAGGACGGGTTGGTTCGTAAAGATACCCTGTCCTTATGGAACAGTAGATAAGGAGGTCGACAGCTGAGTGCATGAAGTTCTGAAACTCTTCTAGCTGAAGTAATAGCTACCAGAAAGAGAGTCTTCCATGATAGCAATTTTAAAGAACAGGAGGCTGCAGGTTCGAAAGGGGGAAGAATCAAAGAAGTAAGAACTAAATTTAGGTCCCAAGGAGAAGGAGGATTTCTTATAGGAGGTCTGAGAAGAAAAACTCCTTTCAAAAAGGCTTTGCAAAGCTTGTGGGACATTAAGGCAGACTCAGAAAACCCACATGAAAGTTAGAAATAGCTGCCAATTGAACTTTAAGAGTAGAAGGAGATGAACCTGCATGGAAGAGTTCAGCTAGAAAATCAAGGACTATTTGGATGGAAGCAGTGAAAGGATCTATGTCCCTTCCTTGAGCCCAATATGTGAAGCGTTTCCACTTACTCAAATAAATCTTCCGAGTGGAAGATTTATGGGAAGCTATCAAAATATCTCGAACAGAGTGAGATAATTGAGGAAGCCTGGCTAAGGTTGGAACTGGAGGAGCCAAGCAGTGAGGTTCAGAGAGGGGAGGGAGCGATGAAACTGACCCGACTGATGGATCAAAAGATCTGGAACTAGGTCCAGATGCCAAGGTCGCTCCAATAGAAATTGATGTAGAAAGGGGAACCACACCTGTCGAGGCCAGTAAGGAGCAATGAGGATCAACGAGGCCTTCTGAGCGATAGCTTTCTGTATCACTTGAGAGATTAGTGGGAAGGGAGGAAATGCATACAGAAGTCCCCGGGGCCAAATTTGGACTAGAGCGTCTCTGCTGGGCTGGCCTGGTAAAGGGAATAGAGTGAAATAATCTCTGCACTTGCTGTTTTGGGGAGTAGCAAAAAGATCGCAGCAAGGCTGACCCCACTTGAGAAAAATTTCTATCACAACAGAGTCTTTCAGAGACCACTCGTGAGGCATGAGGATAGCTCTGCTCAACTTGTCCGCGATTTGATTGGACTTCCCGGGGATGTGCGTTGCTATCAGAAACCGCTGAGAAGAAATCGCCCATTGCCACAATCTGAGTGCTTCTCGACACAGGGGGTAGGACCTGGTTCCGCCTTGTTTGTTGATATACCACACTACAGACATGTTGTCTGTCTGGATAGCAATCGTTCCCAAGGGAAGAGAGTCTTGAAAGGCTTGCAACGCTAAAAGCACTGCTCTCATCTCCAGAACATTTATGTGCAAGTGGCATTCGTCTGGTTGCCATGTGCCCTGGACCGTCCTGCCCTGATAATGCCCCCCCCACCCGATCAGGGAGGCGTCCGTTGTCAGAGTAGCAACCGGAGGGGGAGGAACAAAGGGTCTTCCCAAAAAAAGCTGAGGGGAAGACATCCACCACATGAGATGATTTCTGCACGTCTGCGTGATCATAATGGTGTGGGACATTGGAAGTTGCTGGTATGACCATTGTGTAAAGAGCATCCATTGAAGGATTCTCATGTGGAATCTGGCTAATGGAAGCAGAGGTATGGCCGCCGCCATAATTCCCAACACTTTCAGAACTAACCTGGCTTTGATTCTGTTGTTGTTGAAAAGGAATGAGACCAGTTTGTGTATGTCCGTTATTCTCTGATCTGTTAGTCTCGCCTATGAAGGTAATAGTACGACAAGGCGACAAAACAGGCTTTTCGCAATTTATTGAAATGCCTAACTTTTGACAAATGCGAAAGGTGTAATCCCTGGCCATCAGAAGGAGATGCTTGGTGGGAGCTGTGAGGAGCCAGTCGTCCAAATATGGAAACACCTGGAATCCTTGTCGTCTCAGGTGAGAAGCTACCACTGCCATGCATTTGGTAAACACCCGGGGGGCAGTGGTGAGACCAAAGGGCAGGGCCCTGAATTGAAAATGACTGGTTCCCAGCCTGAAGCGGAGGAATCTTCTGGAGCGTCTGTTCATTTTTATGTGATAGTACGCATCCTGAAGGTCTATAGAGCACATCCAGTTTCCTTTTCCCAATAGGGAAGGATGGACTGCAGCGTGACCATCCGAAATCTTGTTTTCTTGACTGATCTGTTCAAGCTACTGAGATCCAAAATTGGTCTCCAGTCCCCTGTTTTCTTTGGAACTAAAAAGAACCTTGAGTAGATTCTGGATCCTTGCTGGTCTGCTGGAACTGGCTGAATTGCTCTTTTCGCAAGCAGCTTTGAAATTTCCAAAGCCGCTAGATCCCTTTGAGCGGGTGGAACATCTGGAAGGGATTTTTTTGATTGGTTTGGAATGCGAAGAAAGGGAATGGAATAGCCTTCGGAAATGATGGACTATACCCATTTGTCTTGAGTCAGGGATAGCCAGGCTTCTGGGTACAGTGACAATCTTCCCCCGACTGCCTCCGAAGGTGGGCAGTCGGGCAACACCTCAGGGATGCTGAAAGGGCTTATCAGAGAAGGCTTCTCGATTGCCCTGGCTCTGCGGACCCCCCCTGCCTCTAGGGCGACGTCTACCATTGTTATTCCCACCTCTGCCTCTGGCGGGGAACCGACTCTGTGCGTCAGGCGAAGTCCCTTGAGATTGTTTACGGAACCACATTTTCCCACTTTTCTGGCCTTTGGGGTAAGGCCTAGAAGGAGTAGAAAAACGAACTCCGACGGCAGAAAGAGTCTTGCCATCAGTCTCGCACCTAGTCAAGGTTTCTTTCACTTGAGGACCAAAGAGAGATGATCCATCGAATGGGGAATTAGTGAAAGACGTTTTAAAGGGGTCCGCAAAATTGCATAGCCGCATCCAGGCATGCCTACGTAAGGCTACACCTGTCCCTGCGGCCCTGCTCGCTCCATCAGCCGCATAAGAAAGGAGGCGCATGGAGGAGTTGGCTATGGAGTTCAGGGTAGCCAGCTGAGTGTTCATCTTATCTTGAAAACCCGCAGCTTCTTTGATCAAGTCCCTTTGAAGACGAGTAAAATGGCATAGGTAGTTCAGCGAACGCATTGCAAATGTCGCTGACGAGAACATCCGCTTCCCGTACCTGTCCATGGACCTAGACTCCTTGTTAGGTGGATGGACAGGTACTGAAGGATCAGCTAGTTCCTTCTTAGTGGCAGCAGCAACCACCATAGCATCTACAGAAACTCCTTTTGTCAAGAACTGTTTGTCTGCTGGTGCCGTTATGAATTTTGAGGGTCTCCTGGGAGTGGGGTCCACCGAATCAGGAGCCGTCCATGCCTTTTTAGCTACCACCTGCATGAGGGGGTCAAAGGGGGGAGACACCCAGGAGGTGGAAGGACGAGAGCCAAACGCCTCAAGGTACACAGATTCATCCTCCGAAGGGTTGAGGGCTGGCCAATTTCCCCTCTGTTTGAGGATTTCTAGAATGTCTGCAAAAGTGACATCTTCAGAAGGGGAACGGGGGGAACCCTCGGAATCCTCTAAATCTGTGTCAGAGGTGACGGACTCAGGTGAGTCAATGTGTTTCCTCTTACACTTTCTCTTCCGAGGGGGCTCTTCTGCCAAAACAGGAGAGGCCTCGGAAGAGGATGAGATCCCCACAGGGGGTTCCTGAGGAGCTGGCTCTCTGCGGTCCGGGATGAGGGAGTGAGTCGACTTGACCTGAGGCACCGTAGAGGGAGGGGCGGATGGAGCCGACTGTGGAGTAGAACCAGGTTCTAACACACTCCGCATGACCTCAAACGCACCCCTGTCAGGCAGAGCCAGAGGTCCCCGCTCCGAGAAGCTGAGAACCTCCCTCGGCACAGACAGTGATGGCTCCGAGGCCGATGTCGGAGCCGAACTCACCAGCGCCGAAGCTCCGAGAGGAAGAGCGGGTCGGACAAGGGTCCGATGCCACTCACCCTCGGAGCCGACGAGGGAAGTCCGGCGCCGAGATTCTTCGAAAGAAGAAATCGGAGCCGACGACGGAGCCGAAGACATCTGTATCGGCTCTGACGCTACCACAGTCTCGGTTCAACGCCCGCCCGAGCTCAACGGAGTCGGAGGAGGAACATATTGATGGACAGGGGCAGGCATCGACTGTTGAGTCGGGCTCTAAAGCATTTGGGCCAGTGCCTCGGACTTAAGAAGTCGACTCACTACCCTCTGAAGGTCATGATCCGACAGCCTCGATGACCTAGAGGAGTGAGATTTATGGCTCCGTTCAGACAGCAGAGGAGATGCTGGAGCCGAATGAACGGAGCCAAGGGATGGTGACCTAGATCTCTTCCTAGATGTCGGCTCTGAAGGTCTGGTCGGAGCCGACAAGGGAATTTCTAATACCTCGGCTCCAGCCGGAGCCGAGGGAACCACAGAGGCTGTAGACTCATCGGCTCCAGCCGGAGCCGATGCAGACGTAGGTTTAGTAGCCTTAGGTCTAGGCTCAGTAGCTGGAGCCGAGGACCTAGAAGCCTTGGAGGGCTTCCCAGAGACAGAGAGGGAATCCTCAGGCTTGAGTAGACCCCTTAGGATCAATTTGTTCTTTCTTTCCTGCAGGACCCTGGGACTGAAGCCGTGGCATACAGCACAGGAGTCCTGCAGGTGCAAAGGCCCCAGGCAGTAGACACAAGAAGTGTGACCGTCTGTCAGAGACATTTTCTGACAGCACGCATCACACTTCTTGAAGCCTGAGACCTTTGTGTCTTTAGACATCTTAGAACAAGAAAGTGTAATCACACCCACTCAGTCAAACACACTGATTACACCCTATCTTATTTTTAAACTCAAAAATAAAACAACTATCAATAGTTTTAATTAAGAGAAGCAACACACACACACACCACTAGGGAATGGAAGAAAGGGCCTGTAGGCCCGGGGGAGAACTTGTAAGTTCTTGTGGGGAAGAAACGGGATTTTTGTGAAAAAAGGGGTAGAATTCCACTAAACTAAGGGAAACAATAGTTAAAATTAAAATTAAAGGGGTTTAAGTATACTAACTTTACTGAAAGTTTACTCACCAAGAAGCCGGTAGAAAACCAACACCTCGATCGCTGTAGCGGCAAACGAGATCTGAGGTAACTCACGCCTAGCATTGTGGGATATAAGGGGAGCCTCGAGCCGGTGGAACCAACTCTCGAGCTTTTAGAGTGGCCGAGTCGGAGCCGAGGTCGGCTCCGAACCCATCCAGCAAGAATGAAGGCGAGATAGACAACTTAACATCATGAGTTAGCAACTCCATTAGGTACTCTCTTCAACCACAACCTGAGTACTGCAATTATCATCCCCCTTCGTATAGGGGGTATAGCAACAGACCCTGGAAACTACAGACCCATAAGCTTAACCAGCCTTATCTGTAAAGCCATGAAACAAATCATCATGGACCTTATAAATAAGGATATAGGTGATCTCCAAACCCTTGATTCAACACAGTTTGGCTTTGTCAAAGGCAGGTCATGCCTGTTGAACCTAGTGGACTTCTTTAAAAACATCACCAGAGCCATAGACAAAGAAAAAATCTGTGCATACAGCTTACCTTGACTTAGCCAAGGCCTTTGACACAATTCCACATTCAGGCATCATTGATAAACTCTCCCAGATGAATATCAATCCTTATGTCATCAGGTGGGTGGCTAACTGAGTCATCGACAGATCACAGTCAGTCAAAGTTGGGGACTTCACCTCAACCAGCAGATTTGCCACCAGTGGGGTTCCACAAGAGTCAGTGATAGGCTCCCTATTGTTTGGAATATACTTCTCAGAAGTTCAGGCCAAAACAGAGGGGCTGCAGCTGACTTAAGTTTGCTGACAACTGCAGATTACATGCAATCAATAAATCCCCAAACAATGTCAATATGCTTCAAGAGGGACTTACACAAACCAATGACTGATGCCAAATTCATGGACTCAAACTCAGTGCAAAAAATGCATTATCATCTCCTTTGGTAAAAACAATATCTCTGCAGACTAACATGTAAATTATAACACCCTAAGTAACAACTCAGTAGTGACAGACTTGGGAACGCAAGTTGACTGTACCTAAACTTTGACCACCGTGTGTCTACTGTGGTAAGGAAGGCATTATATGTTGCACACCTCATTAGCATAGGCATTGCCTTAAGAGTGAAAGAGGTCATAACAGCCCTGTACTCGACCTTCATCAGGCCACTTGGAATGTACCTTACCAGGCACCTACGGCAACCTGAGAGACCTCTGAGATTTCTAACCAAGAAAATCCTGGGTCTCCAGCACATCTCCTACACTGATAGTCTGAAGTCACTGTCACTGTACTCAGTAGTGTACAGACTACTTAGAGGAGACTTGTGCCTGGCCCACAGAGCAATCTTGGATCCAAACCTAATGGAAATGCTGCACATCTGCAAGTCAAAAGGGACAAGGGTCACCTGCTCCAGGGACCTTAACTTGGCCTGTGACATAAATAGGACCTTTTAGAGAAGCAGATATGTCTCACAGAGGACTCCTCTGGAATAGGCTACTAATTCACATCAAACAAAGCCCCTTTATTACCCTGTTTAAGAAAAGCCTGGATGACTGGATGGAAAACCATAAATTCCAGCCAGGGATTTCACCTATGACCCTCCTAGACATGGGCAGTCATTGCTAACTAAGATCTCGGATTTAGGCAAGATCCTTTATATTGGGTTTCTCTAGTATTATATTGGGTACATATGGCTAGGCTTACAAAGACCTTTGGGTCAATAGCCCAGTAACCACCTATGAGGACAAAATGTGGAACCCATAGCAGTGTCTTCATGTTATATGTAATTATAAACCACACACAAAATACATATTATTAAAACAAAAAGCAATATGTTCAATAACAAATTCAAACAGTAGTAAGGAACCCAAGAGCATTCTAAGGGGAGAGCTTTTATACTACATACATGACGGACACTACTAAACTATTAACATCAGGCACAAGCCAGTACAACCCCTTGTGCAAGACCAGATTTGAATTTTGTGAGGAAAATGGGTATAATCTCTAATATAAAAAGGGAATGACATCACAAGTTTCATAATATGACTGTTAATAATGTACATGTTCTATAAAACTTTCTACACGTAGAAACAATGGGCCTACCATGCAGCTTCTGCAAATTTTTTGTGAACAACAACATAGAATTTTACCAGGACATAGCACCCTAACTGACCACTGCACTTTAACAGATGACATACTACTAAATGTGGACAAAGGCTCCACACAGCAACAGTATTCATAGGTTTAATCAAAATAGTTGACCTGCTCGACCATAACCTACTTCTGCACTCTCTGATAAGGGTAGGAATTAGCACTGACATCATCCTCTGGTTCAAAAACATACTTTCTAATAGACATGTTAAAGTGAAAGTAGGCAAAACCGCCTCATCTGCCCCCTCTCCAAACATACCCAAAAGGTCTGTCCTTCCTCGATCGTATTTTTCCTTTTAACTACTGACTTCTTAATTAATGCCCCTGAACATCAAGTCATTCTCTATGCAGATAGCAGAGTCATTTACAGAGTCAACTCATTACACTCCAGCACTAAAGATGATTTGGAGAATGATCTCAACATACTATCACAATGGTTAACACAAAATAAACTGATCCACAACATCAACAAAACAAAGTCTATTATTTTGCCACTAGACAAAAACTCTACAAAGTTCCACAACAATGGGATATATGTCACAACTGCGAAGAACTCTTAGAAACAACAACGTATTTCAAATACTTCAGTATATGTCTAGGTCCACATTGCAGAAGAATGTAGCCCTGACTGTCACCCAGGCAACCAGGGTTTGATTAGCAGCCCAGGCACTGCAGGAGACAGGCAGGGAGAGAGCTGTGGCTCACTCGCCTTTGGGGGGGGGGGGGTTGTACTTGGGGCCACATTGGGAAGATGTCATTTCCCAGGTGGAGACTGGGAAAAACATTTCCAATGTTGTGGGGGTAGAGGCAGGGCTGCTTGAAGTGAATGCCACTTACAGATAAGAGAGGGACATCCTTCTCAGGCTGCTCAATGCATGTCCAGTATCCTTAACACTCAGCTAAGTGTGCAGAGCAATGTTAGGGTTAAAATAAGAAAAAAGCATGAACTACACTGATGGTTGTCTCAATGATGGCCCCTTTTGGTCAACCCTCACCCCACTAATGGAGAAAGAATAGGCTACTTGTCTGGAAAGGGGCTGATGACTAGTAGAAGGAGAGGATAACGCGTTTAAAAATACCTCCATATTTATCTAGACCAAACTCTAAACTTCTAATACCATATCAATACCACAAAAATCAAAATAAACTCTACTATTCTGGCAAAAAAGGGCTTCAAACTTCCTTTCCTAAGAAGGCAGAAAAGAGTGCTATATGCCCAACTGGAATATGGCCTAACCATCACAGACAATGCATCCAAGAAAAAACAGACCACACTCCAAAGCACGTCTAACATATGCAGCTTCATCTCCCTAGTGACCCAGACAGAGAGCATGACTGTTCAGGTCTACAAAAAAAAAAAAAAAAACATACATGGCTTCCAAGAAGACAAAGATGCACTCTCCTCTTGTCACCCTTAACATGCAAACTACTCCACCTACAAACCTTCAACATCTGTGTCAATGACTTACTTAAAAAATGTAATATCTAAAACCTCAGATTCCAGGGCTCCCTTAACCTTACCATCTCCCATACAAAACTTCACTTAAGAAACCCCAGTTTCTCCATAATGACCCATCCATGTATGAAAATCACTCCCAGAAATCTACCATATCATTCCAATAATTCAGACATGAGCTCCAACAGTTCCTCTTCAATGAAGCAGAATGCAAGTGCTTTACTAACCAAAACATCACATGAAGCTCTTTCCTTTCTCCTTTTCAGCTCTCAGTATTCATCCTTCCTAGAATTCCTACAATCTTCTTCCACCCCTTCACCCCTTACCTACCTTTTCAATCCTGGTTTGTTGAATATTGTAAATACTCCAAGAACTAGCAAAAACTATGGAGTTTTATGTTGCAAAAACCTTTCACTATTTATCCCATTCATGTACACAACTTGTAACAATGTCACTCTGATTTTTTTTTTTTTTACTAATTTTCTCCAGGGCTTAGCTTAAAAATGGTCCACGTGCATCAGCATTCTAACCTTCTTAACAAAGGAATGAATGAATGGATGAAGAAATTAATTAATATTATATTTATATTTGATAAGTTCTGATTAGCAGAATTATATGACAATTTATATAAATATGTAAAATTATAAATTATATATGAAAATTTAAGCTGACATTTACATATATATTTTCGTTTTATTCATTTATTTCGAATTGTGTTATAGGTTTATATAAGAATATAAGTATGTGTTTTTTGCAAACATAAAAGCATTTAGTAGCTCAAGATCCGAGCCAGCAAGTGCACTTAAATGGTTAAGAGTTTTTAATGTTTTTAATGCTTTTAGTATGATTCAAATGTTAATTGATTAATGAGCAGACTTTCCCGCCTTGAGCGGTTGTATATAATCTCCACACAAGTTTAAGTGATTTATCTGATGAAGCGTGGATGGACCACGCAAAAGCGCTCATTTTTTACTTCCAATAAATTGTTTGTTTGATTTCAAGGATTGCCTGTGAGTTTCATTCCTGTTACAGCAGCCCTTCGTGAATATTTGGATATTCCATATGTGTTTTGGTACTATACTTTTTTCATACAGATTTTGCGGCTTTTTGGCGTAGTACCATTCAGCAGGAACGCAGACTATCATTCATTCTTGTTTTCCAGTTTTTCAGTTTTGGTCAGCGTTTCCAGCACACTATGGAACTCATCACTACTTTGGAACCGGAGCCGAGGGACACTACCTCCTTGTGGGAAGGACTTACACATCTTAATAGTAACCCTTTATTGTCTCTGGACCTTACAGGAGAAGTGGGACATGTCAATTTCGAAACAAATGGTGAGAACCTTACTGAATTTTACCCACTCTTAAAAACTATAGAAGATAATTTGTATCAATTGCAAAGATATGCGTGGCAGAGGCTACATTTACAAGCTTGTATTCCTTTCAAAGTAGTCCCCAGGGGTATGCGGGTGTTTTGTATGCCCACCTATGGGGACTCACATCCTGAACTACTTAAGCGATGGCAGGATCTTAATATAGAGTTGGGTTTCAAGTATGCCCAATTAATGCTTGGCTACTTTTTGCCATTAGAGACTGAATTAAGAAACACAACGGAGCATTTGTATCAACAATTGTTAGAAAGATTCAATTCAGAACATTGTCTTGATAAAATCAATCGTGCTTTTTCTCAAATTAATGTTTTCAGTGATAAATTGAGAACTACCAAACAGAAAAAACTGTTGCGCGATTATCAAGATTTTCAAAAAGGGCAGGTGTTTGTTTGGCCGAGATTTAATTCTACTAATCATTCGAATTCTGTGACTACATCTGAAACAGCTTCTACTTCCTCTATACATAGAAATAAAGACAATCATACTGTTGTGCCTATATTACCGGAGATACCTGCCTCTATGGTCAACAGAGACATATATGCAACGGTAACAGCTGAAAATAACCAGACTGATACTGTTCACACTGACACGCCTCCACCGAATCAAGAGGCTTTTTTTCATCAGGTACCTGCAAATACCTCAGGAGCCATACCTAAAAATAGCTCCAGCGCGTTACCTTTGCTAGTGAATTTTTTACCGTATCAGAAACGGACTTCAACATATTCCAACAGGGGAAGATCACACAGCAGGGACTCCCGAAAGAGAAAATATTCAGCGGAGTCATTTACTCACAACAGAAGAAAGAAAACCTGACTTCAGATTTGTTGTTTAATTTTTCTAATTTTATTTTGGACAACACTACTGTACAGGTTATAAATAGAGGTCTTAGTTTCATACCGGCCACTTCGGCCATATTAACAGACACATTGTTTGATTTAAGGATGTTCTGTAGGAAATTATGTTTGAAATTGATATTTAATGATACAACATCTAATGAATGGGGGCATGATTTAATAAGAGCGAAAAGTGTATTTATTCCTGACATGCCTTTGCACGTAGAATATTTCCTCAGGGCCTGTGAGAACCAGTTTTATTTAATGTTTAGCAACATTAATAAGAAGGGCAGGTTTTACAATTTAACTCCAGATGAATACCGTTCTCTTAATGAACTTAAACAAAATGTTCATATAGTCATTAAGCCAGCTGACAAGGGGGGGGGAGTAGTCCTTTTGAACACTCAGGATTACATTATTGGTATGACCCAAATGTTGCAGCAAGAAGACACTTACACCCCTATATCCCCTGATGCAGTGACTAAAATTATTAAAACTGTCAAAGACGTCTTTTACGATCTTCTCATGTGTCGACAGATTAGCCAAGAAGTATATGAGTTCTTATATATTGAACATCCTGTTACTCCCACCATTAAAGGAATACCCAAGATACACAAGGGCGTATACCCTGTTCCATTAAGACCCATAGTATCGGGCGATAGGTGGGTGACAGCACATGCTTCACAACTAATTGAAAATATATTAAGACCAGTAGTTAATCAGTCTCCCACCATACTTAAAGATACATATGATTTTTTGAATGACATTAAAGAATTAAATTTAGACAATGACCAATCATATCTTTTGATCACCTTAGATGTCAAGGATTTATTCACCTTGATACCTAATGACATCGGTATGCAATATATAAATGAACTGTTGGTCAAAGAAACTGACTTTTCGAAAGATAGAATTATATTGGTAGATCAATTGTTAGAATTAGTGTTATTCAATAACGCCTTTATGTTTGGTGGCAGTAATTATTTACAGAAGTGGGGGGTTGCCATGGGCACCCCCTGCGCTAACACCTATGCCAACCTGGTAGTCTTATGGTGGGAGAAGCTCTACCTCTTTACACATGAGAACTTCAAACTTATCAAGCTTTACAGGCGTTTTGTTGATGACGTCATAATAATATGGGAAGGTACTCTGGAATTATTTGAATGCTTTCTACAATATTTAAATACTACCAGTGCGTTTTTACGTTTCACACAGGAGGTTTCCAATCAAGAAATCCATTTTTTGGATGTTACCATAAGGTTCACAAATGAGGGCACCCTAGAATCCACCCTATACAGGAAACCAACTTGGAAGAATTCCATGCTATGTTTTGATAGCATGCACCCCCGTCACACCTTTCAAGCTATAGTTAAGAGCCAATATACTAGAATTAAGAGATTGTGCAGTAACACAGATGAATTGAATAAAGAAGCACAGTTTCTAGAGAAATTATTTATTGACAGAGGATACAGTCCCACCATGGTCAGTAACATCAAGTTTAATATCCTAGGTGACACCATACCCATTAAAAAGGATGATATGGCTGCGAAATGTAAAAGAAATAATACAAGATTTAATAGGAGAAAAGAAGGCAGTAGTAATCAAATAGGTTACATTACTACCTACACTAGTGATATCAGAAAGATTCAGCAAGTCATTCATGCCAACTGGCATATTCTAACAATAGACTCCTCCACCAAGAAATTTGTAGGTAAGAACCCTTCCTTCATATACAAGAATAGTAGGAATTTAAAAAGAATTTTATGTGGAGATAAGAACATCAGAAGAGAGGGAAAAAATACGCTGGCCTATAACATCAAAACCAAGGATTTTGGTACCTACCCATGTTATAGTTGCAACAGGTGCAGATACATAACTAAGACACAGTATTTTGTACACCCTAATATTAATTTTGTCTTTAAACCATATTTTCGAGCAAGTTGCAATACTAGAAATTTGATATATTTGGCCACCTGCAATAAATGTGAGGCCTTCTATGTGGGATTAACAAAGAGAAGGTTGCAGGAACGCATATACAATCATCTTTATGATATACGCAAAGCTATAGATAACAACGCGTTGGCCAAACATATTATAGAATTCTCCACACATTCTTTCTCTTTTAGAGTCCTACAAGTAGTAAATCAAAATGAAAGAGGGGGAGACAAAGAGAATCAGTTGGCATTAATGGAGCTTGAATGGATACTCCGCTTGGGAGCACACATTGAGCCGGGACTTAACACTCAGGTGTCCATCAAACCACTTTTAATATCCAGGAAGTAAATTTTAGGTTTTTATACCTATGATAGATATAATATTTTTCATCTGGTTCATTCATTATCACAGTATATACATATATATGTAGATATTGCCCTTAGAATGAATTTAATATATTAAAACATGAAGCATAATTATTAAAGAGCAGATATTTTATATCTCCTATTGATTCTATAAGACATATTATATGACATTTATTGATATGCTATACATGTTGTTTATAGATTTATAACATCATGATTAATAACTATGGGCAAGTTTAATATTTCATATTTCCTATATGGTGATTTTAATTTAAATATAATTAAAATTGATTTATAACTTCTATCTATACTTATCTATGCAAAATTATATTTATATTTGATAAGTTCTGATTAGCAGAATTATATGACAATTTATATAAATATGTAAAATTATAAATTATATATGAAAATTTAAGCTGACATTTACATATATATTTTCGTTTTATTCATTTATTTCGAATTGTGTTATAGGTTTATATAAGAATATAAGTATGTGTTTTTTGCAAACATAAAAGCATTTAGTAGCTCAAGATCCGAGCCAGCAAGTGCACTTAAATGGTTAAGAGCTTTTAATGTTTTTAATGCTTTTAGTATGATTCAAATGTTAATTGATTAATGAGCAGACTTTCCCGCCTTGAGCGGTTGTATATAATCTCCACACAAGTTTAAGTGATTTATCTGATGAAGCGTGGATGGACCACGCGAAAGCGCTCATTTTTTACTTCCAATAAATTGTTTGTTTGATTTCAAGGATTGCCTGTGAGTTTCGTTCCTGTTACAGCAGCCCTTCGTGAATATTTGGATATTCCATATGTGTTTTGGTACTATACTTTTTTCATACAGAATTCCTACAATCTTCTTCCACCCCTTCACCCCTTACCTACCTTTTCAATCCTGGTTTGTTGAATATTGTAAATACTCCAAGAACTAGCAAAAACTATGGAGTTTTATGTTGCAAAAACCTTTCACTATTTATCCCATTCATGTACACAACTTGTAACAATGTCACTCTGATTTTTTTTTTTTTTACTAATTTTCTCCAGGGCTTAGCTTAAAAATGGTCCACGTGCATCAGCATTCTAACCTTCTTAACAAAGGAATGAATGAATGGATGAAGAAATTAATTAATAAATAAAACTTCAAAAATACAAAATAAAACAGGAAACTTTGCATCAGTAACCAAAACTTCCTATTATGTGTCTTGTTTCCAGAAAATAACCTAAATGGAATCCCATAACAACATTTTTGTGAAATTCCTTAACAGCATTCAAATATTCTGATTTATTCATTTGTCTATATGTATGCACATCTTGGAGCTGTTTAAGGAATGCAAAATAATACTGACCATTATTCATAATAACTAAATTCTCACCCTTATTTCCGGGTCTGAAAATGTGATTCTGATTTTTCCAATGCTTCTATAAAACATTCCCTTTTTATTTAATCAGGTTATAATTTGCTTAAAAATATATTGTTTTTAAGCAAAAACAGCTGCTGAATTTCATGTTCTAACAGTATTAAATAAATAACCTCTTAAGAAGCTACTAAGTGGAAAGCCAGTGCATATGTAACAAGGAAGAATGGGATGCACAACTAAAATACATTCCTGCAAACCCCAAGAGGTGTACTACAGTACAACGAGAAGCACAGGCTGCCATCAGTCACATTACGTGCAGGAACAACTGGTCAATGTCCACATCTGGATTGTACTGCACTGCTTCTGTAATTTGTAGAGGTTCTTATTACTGAGGAAACCAATATTACTGAACAAAAAATATATCATAAAACATTAAGATGGTATCTTTAATAATATTAACAATCATCCACTCATCTGCAGACTTAGTACAACAACTACTAGCTGGAATCAGTGTATATAACCTAACACCCCATACATTTTATTAAATGATAAAATTACCGATCAAGCAAAGTTATGATAATGCTGATTGGTTGAATATGACAGTTAAAACAAAAAATATATGTTATTTTTTGTGCATTACCTGACTTAGAAGGATAACCTCTTTAATGAGTCCTATGATTGAGTTCATACTCTCCACCAATCTACAGCTGACATACTTCCTCAAAACTGGTATGATTAGTGGTAGTGCAAGCTGTGATGTTAAATACCATCTACATAAGAACTCCCTAAGCCTAGCAGTTCAAGCCAGAACACTTGAAAGCATACTTACTTCAAGTTAAGACACAGTAATGAAGATATGACACCTATGTGCTAATAAATAATACAAAAGTATACAATTGCCCTACTTGCAGGGAATTCCAACAGCAGAAAATGTATGAAGGGGTCATCCATCCATAAGGGGGTAGCAGAAAAGTACATGTGAAATTGGAACTATGACTGGGATGAATCCTATGCAATACAAAGAAAAGAGGACTGACTTCTGAAGTACTAAAGGACTAAATGAAGCACAAATTCTGCAGCTACAGTCAAATATACATATTAACAATCAAGAGGTTACAAAGCAACTGGTACAATAGAGACAAACTTGAAACCAACACTGGAAACAGTCATGCCTCAAGAACTGCCTTTGACCACATTTTTCAAGAGGTGGTTGGTCATCTGAACTGATGGTGCATATCAAAGGTGTAAATGGCTCTCTTTTTCTGGGCTTTTCATTCAACAAAAAAAAAAAAAAAACAAGAACAGAAATGGAATGATTCAGAGACAATATGGATACCACTTTTAGGAGGGAACATGGGTTAGTCCCAGGTCCTAAGTAACACCAAATCCTTGTGAAAGGCCAAATACAGTTTTGTAACACATGAGGGCCCACGGGCTCCAAGACCCTGTGAACAGGGATGATTATCTCGCAAAAACAAAACAAACAAAAAAAACATTTTGAGATTTGATTTTCAATGTTGCTGAACCAATACGCTTAAATGTGGAAAAAGTAAGATTGTCAACCATGCAACCACAAAGTTCAGATAGAATTCCTTTAAGGAGCTGCATGACCAGCTGGTGTTGGGTCATAATCCTGCACTCCATAAAGTCATGATGGGAACCCTAGAATAACTGAAGCTCAAAATGTGCTGGTGCTGAGACAGCATAATATACCATTCTGAATAAATGAGATACCTCTGATTCAGAAGCACAGGTCTGCTGAGTGGAAAGCTTTTCTGATAGACTCAATGACTTTTTTAAACATCTTTATTAAACATAACATTTTTTTTAACGTCCCAAGGGTACACACAGTAATAAAAAGAAAACAAACCATAACAACATTTTCATTATAATTTTCATGCAGTGGACATGCAGATTTTCTTTCTTTTTATTCACTATAACATAACATAAATTGCTCAGTTCCTGTTTTTCTTAAACTTCAATCCTCCTCCTGAACATTTTTTTCTGCATGTATTGTTCCCACAAATTCTGTTTCTATATAATGTGTTTCTTCCCTTTTCTAAAGATCCCACCTTCTTTTCTTTTATCTCCCAGTATTCTATACTTTAGTTACAGTTGGTTTAGATTTGGATTTCTGTTTTTCTAGTAATTGCTTTTTTGGTAGCCAAAAGGTTCATAGCATTAAACTTGGTAAAGCTGTACTATGTATAGGCAATTCATATCCTATATTCCGGCTCAAAAGAATCATTTCCTTAATTAAAAGCAGTTGCTCCCCTAACAATTCTAACAAAGTAGTCTGTGAGAATTTTTTTAAACCTGTCAACTTATTACACAACCCCTCCCAAAAAAATGTTCCCAGGTTCTTCCTGGTAAAAATTGTTTGAAGTCTGTTTGGGGTAGAAAAATACCTAAGCAAAGTCTTCCATGCAAAAATCCTAAACTTTCTAGGTTTTGTTCCATACATGGGAGCCATTGAGATGTCTTCCCATTGTTACTTTGAAAAATGCTTTTCCAATCTCTCTTCCTAATTTCTTGTAAACTCTTCTGACTCTCATGCAATATTTTTTATGTACTACTAAATATCCCTTTTTGAAAAAAAAATGTAGTTCTAGTGTAGACTCAATGACTTCTGACACACCAGCCGAATTGTCAAGTGGGAACAAAGGATCTACATCAGAACCCAGTTGTTGTCTCATCCAGATGGGACACCACTGGTCAGGAATGAGACTGTTCCTGTCAACCTAAACCCACACCCATGGTTGCCACCATAAGGTGGAAAGAATTTGCTCAGTCTGCAAGGAGGAATGGGATCAGTGAAAATGTCAGGAAGCTGTTTATAAATCTGGCAGGTCATAGGAAGGGGACTTATCCACTAACATCTCCCTTTCGCCTTGCTGCATTGAAAAGAAATGGGGCAGCCATATTCTCCCAAATATATTATGCAGAATGAACAACTGCTGGATAAGCTGAATTAGGTATGGCACCTGAATCTGCAATTCAAGCCAGGACTGAAACAGCAGCTCAGAGAGATCACCACTACTTTCAACTTGCCTAGGATATGAGATTATGTGATACTGATGCATCTACTTGTGGCTAAATGTCTGACCTTATCACCTCATGCATGGGGGTAGGATCATATGCTCCTTTGCTTGTTTACATGCACATTAACAGACTGGTTGTCCGACTTGAATGAGGAAAAAAACATGATACAGTTTTGTGTCTGAGGTCATATGGGTCAGGAGGAATGCTTGTAGCTTCTAAAAACTGATGTGGAGCTCCGTGTACAAGGCAGGATCACATACAATAAACTGTAGAAGAATTGAGGTGTGATACCTTAAACCTCTAGAGGCCCATGGGATAACAAGGCCCAAACGTGCATGTTCACAGCTAATGGCGTTTGGCTTTGTTGGCCTGAATCTGTCCATAAAGACTTAAAAAGGAAAAAAGTCATGGACATTCAGAAGTCATTTAGCTGAAAAATTTGATGTCCTTAAGGGGTCATTTGCATATATCGAAAGCCAATGGGAAAGCAAAGAGCACTGTGAGATTGGAAGTAAAACTTAGAAGTCTGGGTAAAGTACTGGCACCAAGTTGAAATGAGCCTGCAGCTATGTCCTGCTGGATGAACAGGTCAAACAAGATCACATCAGATTATCCATTAATCCAGGTCCCAGCTACAGGGTCTGTGATTAGAGGAAGATCAGTGTACAAATGGTGTTTCTGTAACCGTGACAACACCTCACAGTTTTCTACAAAAACTGTAAACTCAGGTGTACAAATGGCACCATGAAAGCTGCAACAGTCAAAACATAGACGCTACAGCAAGGTTTAAGCTTGAATTCTATACCACATCTTCAACCAGCATAGCTCTCAACTCTCCAGATTTTTGCAGAATGCCCATATTTTGCTTCATATCTTTAATTTAAACCAAAAGATGAAAGGTTAATACTGGCAGCCCAACAGAGTGAACTACATACCCATTGCCCAATGAACACATGGAAGAAACAGACAAATGCAGGTTTTCTAAAACAGAATTGGAAACAGTCACACATCATGTCTCTGCATTTGATACACTAATATCAGAAGGACTGTATACTGAAAGGCATAATAATGTGGCAAGACTGTTACACTGGGGATTGTGCACACATAACATTGAAGTAGCTAAGAAGCATCGGAAACATGAGCTACAAAGCATTATAGAAAATTATTACGTTTATATCATACGGGATTGTGATGGCCTCTCTACCCCAGACCAGTAATCAAGAAGCCTCAGTCTTCACCACTGACACTGGTGAGAGTTGGCTACTAAAACCAGGAATGGATTTCCATAATATTTTTCAGATGCAGCTCTCTGCATCAAGCGGAATTTCCCTAAGAGCATGCAGGCAACATGATCCAGACCTAGAACTGGACTCTCTGTTTCTCCAGATCCCAAACAAGACTCACTTTGGAGGACTGTGTTCCAGTTCCAAACAGCTGACACACCCACATCTTCTTCTTCTTCTTCTTCTTTCGGCTGTTCCCGTTAGGGGTCGCCACAGCAGATCAACTGTTTCCATTTCTTCCTGTCCTCTGCATCTTGCTCTGTCACACCAACCACCTGCATGTCCTCTCTCACCACATCCATAAACCTTATCTTAGGCCTTCTTCTTTTCCTGTTACCTGGCAGCTTCATCCTTAGCATCTTTTTCCCAATATACTCTGCATCCCTCCTCAGCACATGTCCAAACCAACGTAATCCTGCCTCTCTGGCTTTGTCTCCAAACCTTCCAACCTGGGCTGACTCTCTAATATACTAATTCCTAATCCTGTCCATCCTTGTCGCACCCAGTGCAAATCTTAACATCTTCAACTCTGCCATGTCAAGCTCTGACTCCTGCCTTTTTGTCAATGCCACTGTCTCCAACCCATATAACATAGCTGGTCTCACTACCCTCTTGAAGACCTTCCCTTTCACTCTTACTGGTACTCGTCTGTCACAAATCACTCCTGACACTCTTCTCCACCCACTCCATCCTGCCTGTATTCTCTTCTTCACCTCTCTTCTACACTCACCATTACTCTGAACTGTTGATCCCAAGTACTTAAACTCATCCACCTTCGCCACCTCTACTCCCTGCATCCTCACCATTCCTCTATCCTCCCCCTCATTCACACACATATATTCTGTCTTAGTCCTGCGGACCTTCATTCCTCTTCTCTCTAGAGCATATCTCCACCTCTCCAGGGTCTCCTCCACCTGTTCCCTACTCTCACTACAGATCACAATGTCATCTGCAAACATCATAGTCCATTAGGATGACTGTCTGATCTCATCTGTCAACCTGTCCATCACCACTGCAAATAAGAAAGGGCTCAGAGCTGATGCTTGATGTAATCCCACCACCACCTTAAACGCATCCGTCACTCCCACCGCAGACCTCACCGCTGTCACACTACCCTCGTACATATCCTGTACTACTCTTACATACTTCTCTGACACTCCTGACTTCCTCATACAATACCACAACTCCTCTCTAGGCACCCTGTCATATGCTTTCTCTAAATCCACAAAGACACAATGCAACTCCTTCTGACCTTCTCTGTACTTCTCCATCAACACTCTCAGAGCAAACATCGCATCTGTAGTGCTCTTTCCTGGCATGAAACCATACTGCTGATCACTAATCATCACCTCCTAGCTTCCACTACTCTTTCCCGTAACTTCATGCTGTGACTGATCAGTTTAATCCCTCTGTAGTTACTACAGCTCTGCACATTACTCTTATTCTTAAAAATCGGTACCAAAACACTTTTTCTTCATTCCTCAGGCATCCTCTCACTTTCCAAGATTTCATTAAACAATCTAGTTAAAAACTCCACTGCCATTTCACCTAAACACCTCCATGCTTCCACAGGTATGTCATCTGGACCAACAGCCTTTCCATTCTTCATCCTCTTCATAGTTATCCTTACTTCCTCCTTGCTAATCCACTGCACTTCATGATTCACTATCCGCACATCATCCAACCTTCTCTCCCTCTCATTCTCTTCATTCATCAACCCCTCAAAGTACTCTTTCCATCTGCTCAACACACTCTCATCGCTTGTGAGTAAGTTTCCATCATTATCCTTTATCACCCTTGCCTGCTGCACATCTTTACTAGCTCGGTCCCTCTGTCTAGCCAATCGGTACAGGTCCTTTTCTCCCTCCTTAGTGTCCAACCTTTTATACAACTCTTCATACGCCTTATCCTTAGCCTTCGCCACCTCTCTCTTTCCCATGCACCTCATTTCCTTATACTCATCTACTTTCTTCATCTCTTTGACAATGTCACTTCTTCTTTACCAACCTCTTTCTCTGTATATTCTCCTGTACTTCTTCATTCCACCACCTGGTCTCTTTGTCCTCCTTCCTCTTTCAAGATGTCACACCAAGCACCTTTCTAGCCATCTCTCTTACTAGCTCTGCTGTAGTTATCCAGCTATTCGGTAACTCTTCACTGCCACCCAGTGCCTGACTTTACTCTTCCCTGAACATCACCTCACAATTACCATTTTTCAATTTCCACCATTTGATCCTTGGTGCTGCCCTCACACTCATCCTCCTCTTCTTGATCACCAATGTCATCCTACAAACCATCATCCTATGCTGCCTAACTACACTTTCCCCTGCCACCACTTTACAGTCTCCAGTCTCCTTTAGACTAGCCCTTCTACATAACATATAATACACCTGGGTATTTGATTTTCACACACACACTAGTGGGAAAGGCTGGCATAGATTTACTAGCTGTACCCCCTTCTGCACAGACAATAGGGTAAACATGCTGCCACCAGTCAACTACTCTAAGGCTCTTATAAGGCTATCCAATAAATTGAGTAGAACAATACTAATATAAATGTTAGAGTGTAACCAAAGCATCAAGGCTTTTCAGAGTGGCCAAGGAATCATTAACATAAGCACAAGTACTCTCAAGATTTTAAAAGTATTCACTAAAAGACCAGCCACAATGTAAGGCATAAAATATATAATAATAAATAATAACATAGAAAACATGAGGATACTAAGTATCTAAGTACAATAAACACCATAGTTTCAATCACAGGAAAAATAAAAATAACACAGTTGGACAATTTCAAACAAATGCAGAAAAACACTACCTAATTAATCTCACTATATTTCTTGACTGGCTAAAGAATAATTGTTCCGTAGCTAACTTAATTAATTCGGCAAGGCAAGATGAGATGCTGATATGCTTACTTCTACAAGGCAAGGTGGCGAGCTTCAAACATCTAATTGAACTAAACTAACTTAACTGAACTGTGATAACTGACATAGATCTTTTTATCAGGTTCCAAAGAAAACAAAACAAAACAAACTGCTGAGAAAGTTCCATCCTCTCAGTGCTGATTATGGAATGACGTCACATTTGATCACCTGACTCGGGAACAATACACACTCAGAGCTTTGCTAAGATAGGTTACAGTATTTGAAAATTATAGAACAATTTCAAAAACTTCTACTCTTCCCTTCCAGAATTCTTTGTTTAAACATAAACATTTAATCAGTTATAATAAGAATGTTGATACATTTTTAATACAAGCATCTGTACAAGTCAGTGTGACAGTCAAATGACACACAACTACTTACAAAACTCCAGCTAACTATGCTGGCATATGTTACACATGCACTGACCAATTCTCCCTGGCACAGAATGCAATGCCTCACATCTGGGTACTTTCTTTGAGCTTGCCGACATATGTGAAGAAGGCCTTATGATTGTCTCTAGTAGATGTGGCCAATTTGGACTCGAACTTTGCTTTGGAGGAGTTCACTAGTGCTCTGATTTGTTTGTTCAGGCTAAGGAGAAATTGCCTCCAATCGGGGCACCTGCTCCTTCATGCTCTTGGACAGCATTTTTTTTTCTTTTTGTTATAAGGTTTGTTTATTACAGAAGTCCACCAGACAACTTCACTCTTCATTGCGGAGGATGATTTAGTCCTGTCGGATATTCCTTATTCCATGCATCTACATAAATGCTTGCATAGTGCTTTGGTGTAGTTTTGAATATTGGTGCCAGTTCTTACAGAGGGGGAGAGGGCTGTGAAGCTGTTTATACCATCCGTCAGGAGGCTGTAATCAGCTTTGGAAAAGTTTTTAGTCCTCTGAGGAAAAGGTGAACTGTCCTGTTTCTGAAGAGTGCATATCCCCAATACCAGACTGTTTGTCTTCCTGGTCACTGGTCCATGCTGCAGCTGTGACTAAGGTTGAAATAATTTTCTCTTCAGTCCATTTAGCATGCACCAGTCCTTTGGTTTTGCACACCTTGGCCAACTGGTTCTTTGTCAGCTTGCCATATTTCTCTGCTGACATCTTTGCCTGCTTTCCCTGACTAAAGTAAACTAACAAAAATAAATAAAACCATTGTGAAAATGAAATGCTAAATGTTTAACTTGTGGCTGTTGAGAGTACACATACCTTCAGTGACAACTGCCCACAAGCTACAGAAGTTCAATTAACATCCCACCACTCTGCCACCAATATTTGATGGCCTCTCTACCCTGGGCTAGCAATCCAGCAGCCTCAATCCTCACCACTGACACTGGCAAGAGACAGTCACTAAAAACAGGAATGGATTTACACATTATTTTTCAGAAGCAGCTCTCTGCATCAAGCACAATTTCCCTAAGAGCATACAAGGAACATGCTCCAGACCTGGGACTGGAGACTCTGCTTCTCCAGATGCGAAACAAGACTCACTTTGGAGCACTGTGTCCCAGTTTCAAGTAGCTGACACACCCACACCTGAGCATTTGATTTTCACACACACACTAGTGGGAAAGGCTAGCACAGACTTACTAGATGTACCACCCTTCTGCACAGACAATAAGGTAAACATGCTGCCACCAGTCAACTACTCTAAGGCTCGTATAAGGCTATCCAATAAATTGAGTAGAACAATACTAATATAAATGTTAGAGTGTAACCAAAGCATCAAGGCTTTTCGGAGTGGCCAATGAATCATTAAAATAAGCACAAGTACTCTCAAGATTTAAAAAGTATTCAATAAAAGACCAGCCACAATGTAAGGCATAAAATATATAATAATAAATAATAACATAGAAAACATGAGGATACTAAGTGTCTAAGTACAATAAACACCAGAGTTTCAATCACAGGAAAAATAAAAATAACACAGTTGGACAATTTCAAACAAATGCAGAAAAACACTACCTAACTAATCTCACTATATTTTTTGACTGTCTAAAGAATAATTGTTCCCTAGCTAACTTAATTAATTCAGCAAGGCAAGATGAGATGCTGATATGCTTACTTCTACAAGGCAAGGTGGTGAGCTTCAAACATCTAATTGAACTAAACTAACTCAACTGAACTGTGATAACTGACATAGATCTTTTTATCAGGTTCCAAAGAAAACAAAACAAAACAAACTGCTGTGAAAGTTCCATCCTCTCAGTGCTGATTATGGAATGACATCACATTTGATCATCTGACTCTGGTACAATACACACTCAGGGCTTTGCTAAGATCTGTTACAGTATTTAAAAATTATAAAACAATTTCAAAAACTTCTACTCTTCCCTTCCAGAATTCTTTGTTTAACCATAAACATTTCATCAATTATAATAAGAATGTTGATACATTTTTAATACAAGTGTCTGTACAAGTCAGTGTGACAGTCAAATGACACACAACTACTTACAAAACTCCAGCTAACTATGCTGGCATATGTTACACATGCACTGACCAATTCTCCCTGGCACAGAATGCAATGCCTCACATCTGGGTACTTTCTTTGAGCTTGCCGACATATGTGAAGAAGGCCTTATGATTATCTCTAGTAGATGTGGCCAATTTGGACTCGAACTTTGCTTTGGAGGATTTCACTAGTGCTCTTATTTGCTTGTTCAAGCTAAGGAGACATTGCCTCCAATCGGGGCACCTGCTCCTTCATGCTCTTGGACAGCATTTTTTTCTTTTTGTTATAGAGTTTGTTTATTGCAGAAATCCACCAGACAACTTTACTCTTCCTTGCAGAGGATGATGTAGTCCTGTCGGATATTCCTGATTCCATGCATCTACATAAATGCTTGCATAGTGCTTTGGTGTAGTTTTGAATATTGGTGCCAGTTCTTACAGAGGGGGAGGGGGCTATGAAGCTGTTTATACCATCCGTCAGGAGGCTGTAATCAGCTTTGGAAAAGTTTTTATGTCTGATCCTAGCTAGAGGGGAGTTGGGGGCGATGGTGACTTCAAAAGTGACCACTCTGTGGTCAGATCTTACCAGGGAGGATGATACTATAGGGGTGCTGCAGTGTCCAAGATATTATCACCTCTTGTGGTGGCATCAACTAGCTGTTCCAAGGCATTTGCATTGACAAAATCTAGGAACCTCTAGCTATTTGTGTTCTGGCATGAGTAGCTCTTCCAATCTATGTTTGGGAAGATAAAGTCATCCAGGATCAGGGTAACGGGTTAAATCTTGATAGATTTAAACAGAGGTCCAAATAGGTGAATTGGGCATCTTGCGTCTGCAAATGTTTGGACTCCAGTTCATGTTTATGCTGCTTCTCCTTTTCTTTGGTCTCCAAACGTTTGGCCTCCAGTTCATGCTGATGCTGCTTCTCCTTTTCTTCAGTCTCCAGGGCTGACGCTTCTTCTCCTTTTCTTCACAATCCAAACGTGTGGCCTCCAGTTTGAGTCTCTCTAACTAAAAATGGATTTTTAAGTCCTCTGAGGAAAAGGTGAACTGTCCTGTTTCTGAAGAGTGCATATCCCCAATACCAGACTGTTTGTCTTCCTGGTCACTGGTCCATGCTGCAGCTGTGACTAAGGTTGAAATAATTTTCTCTTCAGTCCATTTAGCATGCACCAGTCCTTTGGTTTTGCACACCTTTAGCCAACTGGTTCTTTGTCAGCTTGCCATATTTCTCTGCTAACATCTTTGCCTGCTTTCCCTGACTAAAGTAAACTAACAAAAATAAATAAAACCATTGTGAAAATGAAATGCTAAATGTTTACCTAGTGGCTGTTGAGAGTACACATACCTTCAGTGACAACTGCCCACAAGCTACAGAAGTTCAATTAACATCCCACCACTCTGCCACCAATATGTGATGGCCTCTCTACCCTGGGCTAGCAATCCAGCAGCCTCAATCCTCACCACTGACACTGGCAAGAGACAGTCACTAAAAACAGGAATGGATTTACACATTATTTTTCAGAAGCAGCTCTCTGCATCAAGCACAATTTCCCTAAGAGCATACAAGGAACATGCTCCAGACCTGGGACTGGACTCTCTGTTTCTCCAGATCCCAAACAAGACTCACTTTGGAGCACTGTGTCCCAGTTTCAAGTAGCTGACACACCCACACCTGAGCATTTGATTTTCACACACACACTAGTGGGAAAGGCTAGCACAGACTTACTAGATGTACCCCCTTCTGCACAGACAATAAGGTAAACATGCTGCCACCAGTCAACTACTCTAAGGCTCGTATAAGGCTATCCAATAAATTGAGTAGAACAATACTAATATAAATGTTAGAGTGTAACCAAAGCATCAAGGCTTTACGGAGTGGCCAATGAATCATTAAAATAAGCACAAGTACTCTCAAGATTTAAAAAGTATTCAATAAAAGACCAGCCACAATGTAAGGCATAAAATATATAATAATAAATAATAACATAGAAAACATGAGGATACTAAGTGTCTAAGTACAATAAACACCAGAGTTTCAATCACAGGAAAAATAAAAATAACACAGTTGGACAATTTCAAACAAATGCAGAAAAACACTACCTAACTAATCTCACTATATTTCTTGACTGTCTAAAGAATAATTGTTCCCTAGCTAACTTAATTCAGCAAGGCAAGATGAGATGTTGATATGCTTACTTCTACAAGGCAAGGTGGTGAGCTTCAAACATCTAATTGAACTAAACTAACTCAACTGAACTGTGATAACTGACACAGATCTTTTTATCAGGTTCCAAAGAAAACAAAACAAAACAAACTGCTGTGAAAGTTCCATCCTCTCAGTGCTGATTATGGAATGACATCACATTTGATCACCTGACTCTGGTACAATACACACTCAGGGCTTTGCTAAGATCTGTTACAGTATTTAAAAATTATAAAACAATTTCAAAAACTTCTACTCTTCCCTTCCAGAATTCTTTGTTTAACCATAAACATTTCATCAATTATAATAAGAATGTTGATACATTTTTAATACAAGCGTCTGTACAAGTCAGTGTGACAGTCAAATGACACACAACTACTTACAAAACTCCAGCTAACTATGCTGGCATATGTTACACATGCACTGACCAATTCTCCCTGGCACAGAATGCAATGCCTCACATCTGGGTACTTTCTTTGAGCTTGCCGACATATGTGAAGAAGGCCTTATGATTGTCTCTAGCAGATGTGGCCAATTTGGACTCGAACTTTGCTTTGGAGGATTTCACTAGTGCTCTTATTTGCTTGTTCAGGCTAAGGAGACATTGCCTCCAATCGGGGCACCTGCTCCTTCGTGCTCTTGGACAGCATTTTTTTCTTTTTGTTATAGAGTTTGTTTATTGCAGAAGTCCACCAGACAACTTTACTCTTCCTTGCAGAGGATGATTTAGTCCTGTCGGATATTCCTGATTCCATGCATCTACATAAATGCTTGCATAGTGCTTTGGTGTAGTTTTGAATATTGGTGACAGTTCTTACAGAGGGGGAGGGGGCTGTTGAGCTGTTTATACCATCCGTCAGGAGGCTGTAATCAGCTTTGGAAAAGTTTTTATGTCTGATCCTAGATAGGGGGGAGTTGGGGGATATGGTGACTTCAAAAGTGACCGCTCTGTGGTCAGATCTTACCAGGGAGGATGATACTATAGGGGTGCTGCAGTGTCCAAGATATTATCACCTCTTGTGGGGGCATCAACTAGCTGTTCCAAGGCATTTGCACTGACAAAATCTAGTAATCTCTAGCCATTTGTGTTCTGGCATGAGTAGCTCTTCCAATCTATGTTTGGGAAGATAAAGTCATCCAGGATCAGGGTAATGGGTTAAATCTTGATAGATTTAAACAGAGGTCCAAATAGGTGAATTGGGCATCTTGAGTCTGCAAATGTTTGGACTCCAGTTCATGGTTATGCTGCTTCTCCTTTTCTTTGGTCTCCAAACGTTTGGCCTCCAGTTCATGCTGATGCTGCTTCTCCTTTTCTTCTGCCTCCAGGGCTGACGCTGCTTCTCCTTTTCTTCAGACTCCAAACGTTTGGCCTCCAGTTTGAGTCTCTTTAACTAAAGATTGATTTTTAAGTTCTCTGAGAAAAAGGTGAACTGTCCTGTTTCTGAAGAGTGCATATCCCCAATACCAGACTGTGTGTCTTCCTGGTCACTGGTCCATGCTGCAGCTCTGACTAAGGTTGAAATAATTTCCTCTTCAGTCCATTTAGCATGCACCAGTCCTTTGGTTTTGCACACCTTGGCCAACTGGTTCTTTGTCAGCTTGCCATAATTCTTTGCTGACATCTTTGCCTGCTTTCCCTGACTAAAGTAAACTAACAAAAATAAATAAAACCATTGTGAAAATGAAACTCTGAATGTTTACCTTGTGGCTGTTGAGAGTACACACACCTTCAGTGACAACTGCCCACAAGCTACAGAAGTTCAATTAACATCCCACCACTTTGCCACCAATATGTGATGGCCTCTCTACCCTGAGCTAGTAATCCAGGAGCCTCAGTCCTCACCACTAACACTGGCAAGAGACAGCCACTAAAAAAAGGAATGGAGTTACACAGTATTTTTCAGAAGCAGCTCTCTGCATCAAGCACAATTTCCCTAAGAGCACACAAGGAACATGCTCCAGACCTGGGACTGGACTCTCTGTTTCTCCAGATCCCAAACAAGACTCACTTTGGAGCACTGTGTCCCAGTTTCAAGTAGCTGACACACCCACACCTGAGCATTTGATTCTCACATACACACACTCCTGGGAAAGGCTGGCACAGATTTACTAGTTGTACTGCTTCTGCACCGACAATAAGGTAAACATGCTGCACGCAGTCAACTACTCCAAGGCTCTTATAAGGGTATCCAATAAACTATGGAAAACAATACTAATATAAATGGTAAAGTGTAACCAAAGCATCAAGACTTTTCGGAGTGGCCAAGGCATCACTAAAATAAGCACAAGTACTCTCAAGATTTTAAAAGTATTCACTAAAAGACCACCCACAATGAAAAGTATAAAAATATTTAATAATAAATAATAAAATAAAAAGCATGAGAATACAAAGTATCTAAGTACAATAAACACCAGTGTTTCAATCAGAGGAGAAATAAAAATATCACAGTTGGACAGATTCAAACAGATGCAGAAAAACACTACTTAATGAATCTCACTGTATTCCCTGACAGTCTAAAGAATAATATGTTCCCTAGCTAACTTAATTAATTCAGCAAGGCAAGATGCAATGCTGAGATGCTTACTTCCACAAGGCAAGGTGCTGAGTTTCAAACTTCTAACTAACTGAACTAACTCAATTGATCTATGATCACTGGCATAAATCATTTTACCAGGTTCTAAAGAAAACAAAACAAAATAAACTACTGTGACAGTTTCATCCTCTCAGTGCTGGTTAGGGAATGACATCACAATTGATCACCTGACTCTTGTACAATACCCACTTGGAGCTTGAAAATTATAGAACAATTTCAAAAACTTCTACTCTTCCCTTCCTGAATTATTTGTTTAAACATAAACATTTTATCAGTTATAACAACACCATTGATACATTTTTAACACAAGCATCTGTACAAGTCAGTGTGACAGTCAAATGATACAACATTATTTACAAAACTCCAGCTAACTATACTGGCATATGTTACACATGTCCTGCCCTATTCTCCCTGGCAGAGAAGGGAGTACCTCACATCATGACAAGGATCACCCATTACCAACAGTTCAAAAAACAGATGAGAGAAAACCAGATATAGTAGTCCAAGAAAAGAAGACAAAAGTAGCATTGATCAATGAAATTGTTACACCAAGTGACAGTCATAAACTACCAGGATTTACAGGCAGAAAGAAGGGCAATGTGGAAGAAGGATACTGAGACAATCCCAACAGTAGTAGTAGCAGCTGGTCTTATAAAAAAAAAATTGCAGTCATACTTAGATACGTTATGCATACAGAAGGAGTTAATTCTGGGCATGTTGTGGGTGCTGCGAAGAACACCTCTGGCTACCATCAAAGATTGAAACAATACTAATTTCATGAACTTTAATCCACTTCAGTTACTCTGTAAGCCAACAGAAAACAAAATAAGAAACATTTTGTCAAAATCTACTTAGAAAGCTGCAAAAAATGTAGGACTAGCCTCCTGGGAAGCAGGCAAGAAGCAACCAGGTAAACGTGAGACTATGTAGGCTCAAGGCAGGTCACTGAAAGTCATTTCAAGGAAAATGAACAAAGAAGGAGCTGCTGAAGACTTTAGTTCATTGTTTGTATAATTTTTTTCAACTTTTTTTTTCAGAAATCCTGTGTCATAAGAAACAAACTGCTAATTAAGTGGATCAGGAATAAAGCTACCATGAAAAGGAGTCCCTAATGACTGAAACTAAAATGAGTGGAAATGAAATCACACCAAAAAGAAGTGCAAGCAGCTTACAGGAAGAGGTCCAAGATCAGCAGGATCTAAAGGTGGTCTGCTCCTCATATGAGCTGGAATTTTCAGTCTTGGATCTTCCTGTTTGAAAAAAAAAAAAGTGAAAAAATTCAATCAGCTCTTACATTGACAGCATATCACATAAGATGATCTAATGTCACGTAAAGTCAGAGTTATGGTTACCCAACAATCGGTTCCTAACAGAACTCATTGTTTCTCAAACTAGTCTCAAACAAAAATACATGAACACAAATAAAATTCAGAGCTATGGTTACCCAACAATCAGTTCCTAACAGAACTCATTGTTTCTCAAACAAAAATACATGAATACAAATAAAATTCTGTGGTCTGTAGACTCTTTAGGAATACATAACTAAGAACAAATTAACAAAGCATTCCAGAGTTTTGGAAACATTAGTCATCTGCTTTGTATAAGCAAGAATGTGATTTTGTTTCCAGTTAATAGTAAAGGTGTAGAATCTGCTAGTTTGACTGTAGATTTTTATGACAAGGTAATGTGAGTGATGAACGTTCAGCTTTTAATTTTACTGCAAAAACATATGAGCAGGTTAAGGACAAGTTAATTTGTAAAACTGTACATGGCAGCACTGGGAGAGTACCCCAGAAGATTTATTTTATGCATAAGTACATTTGGAAACCCTTATTAAATTGACATGCAGCAAAGGTGTAGACCTCAATCTTGGTGCCTTCTTTTCCAAATGTTGCTCCCTTAAACCAAACCAGTAGTATTTCCACCAGGTACTCTCATTTAGCAACAATATCTCATGGTGCTAACAGACTACACCTTGAAGTTTATCCTGAAACAGCTGACAGCATAGCACAGGAAGACTTAAATTAGGTTTATAGCATCTTCTCGCTGGTGGTTATCAAATGAATGGCCAGAGAAGCTCTTGACTTTGTTTTGAGTGTACTGGCTGCCGAGACACCAATAATTTGTATTTCTAACAAACTGAACATTCAAAATTGTAGTTTAATTGTCTTTATAACTGTATATAAAATTCCAATAATGATAAGGCACAATAACTGTATTTGCCCTATTCTCCAGCACATTTTTGCCTCCCAATGTTTTTAGAATGCTCTCTTTCTCTTTCATAAGAGTTCTCAAGTCCTAGATGTCAACCTTTTCATCTACCAACACCACGGTAGAAGTCTACAAGATGCTTAAATTCTACCTTTTACCATGGTCATTTGGCAGATGAGGTCGACTCTGCATTAAAATGTCAGCAGTTGTAAAATTGAGTGCAGAAACACAAAATAAAAAAAAAGTTGGAAAATGTATGAGAAGAGTAAATCTTGAACATCGCTCATTACTTTTAAACTTTTTTATGTGGATTGGGGGGGGGGGGTCGGGTCACCCACAACCCTGAACGTATATATATATATATATATATATATATATATATATATATATATGAAGAATATTGTGAAGGGGCAATTTATCCGGTTATCCAGACTCATCTACAACGACGAAGTTTTCTTGATAGAAGGATTTTACCTTAGAAATTTGTTCCTAAAACGAAAATACCTGGAGCAATCTCTTCCAGGAAGCTTTACAACACAGGCATTCCAGGTACCCACCCATCCTAGAAACGGGCTTCACAGCAAGATCACCGAACGGGTTGAACAAAAAGGACTGGGTGGCAAGTTTCCCCCTACATATGTCCACTGACATGTTCGGAATCAGAGGAGTCCTGATCAACAACTGGGACATCCTCGAGGGGGAGAAAAGCTTAGCAACTATAGGAACTTTTCCTTTAAACAAACCTCTTCCCTAGGAGGTTCCTTTGAGAAAAACAAATGCCCATCCCCCCAAGACAGAACAGATACAAATTCTGGGATGTATGATTGTGGAAAATACATTGCCTGTGTTTATGTACGTAAAGGCAACATCATCTCCTTCCCGCACTGCAACAGAACAGTCCGACTCCATGACCACTTTGACTGTAACTCCAAAAATGTAGTTTACTGTGCTATTTGTGAACGCTGTGGAAGTTTCTATATAGGCAAAACCAACAGAAAGCTGAATGGCCACATAAAGGAACACACCACAGCAATCCGCAAGCGGGACAGTTTGACTGCCTAAGCCAAACATTACACAATCTGCCTGAATTTCACAGGGTTTAAATTCATGGCATTGGAAAGAGTAACTGAGTTTGTAGGGAACCTGACACGTGCTTACATGTCCGAGAGCTAAAATGGCAGATCGAACTTAGAGCAGATGCTAACCCAGGTCTTAATGAAAGCCTAAACATTAAATGTGACCTAAAATGGTATAGAGATTGAAAATTTTGAAATGTAACTGGTCTTGTTCTAATCAGAAGGTAGTCATACAGTATCTGTTACTGTTGAATTATGACCTGACAGGGTGCATTAAAGATGTTTTTTGTTTCCCTCTCCCCCACCCACTAGGCAGGCCGATCAGTGCAGACCCATCCATCCGGGTCGCTCCTCGACCCATATTTTCCTTACCCACAGTCCCCCCCCCAGCTTCACACATGCAGCAACCATCTCTTCTCCGGTTGCCAGCCCGTAGCAACCACACAACCACACATTGCCCACTCTCCACTCCTCGGGACCCATCTTGTACGTTGTCTCAACCCAAGTATCTTCAGTCTTCCACACGCTGTAGCCCACGCACACAGGAACCCCAGCCATGTCTACCTTTGGAGACATGAGTTACCCCAAAGAATCACTTTCAACTTTTGGGGAGTCCCGTTAGGGACGAATATTTCTTGGTAATAACAATAGACTTCATGGGTCGACTTTGTTTACACCACTGGTGTTATGTTAGGTATTGCAAAGCATACATGGTACACAGGGTTTCCCGGTATGCACACGACACCTAATAGGAATGTCTGTTTCAGGTATACGGGAAGCACACAACCCTTGTATACACACGGCACTACAGGTACCCCTCTGGATAACTGAATTAAATTATTTTATAATGAAGATGCACACAGCACCTTGCAGGACTACTGGTAATTGAATCACCTCTTTATTATAATGATAATGAAGATGCACACAGCACCTTGCAGGACCACTGGTCTCACAGTATTATTGGTTAAGAACTGTGCTGGTAATTTAAATAAACAGCTCAAAATATTGTATTTAAGCAATGCTAAAATGGCTGCTTTTAATAATGAAACATGCCTTTCTGAAGAAGTCTTAATAAAGAAGACAAAAGCACTAAATAATACAAGAGTTTCTGGTGTTTCCTCTTCAATTCATTTTGAAAGCTTTTTTGTCACGAAGTTTGTCCACATTTAGTGAAATCTATCTTTGTTTTTTAGTGCATTTTTTTAATATTTGTAAGACTTTCACTCTACGTGACAGAATGGCAGAGAACAAAACACCCAACTTGGGCCCAGTATCCAAAAGATGACAGAAGCAACCATGAGCAGTACACCGATGGATCCAACAACAGTTCTTACGAGATTATCCGAAGGGATCAAAATGGCACAGGACCTCTTCTCGAACCTGAACAACAGACTTTTAACACCAACAAATGAAGGGGCCACCTGGGACCTCACTGAGCCTCTGGACCACACCAAACCCGAGCCCACTCCAAATGACAACAGAACCAGGAGGGAAGAACAGACCATGCAGGCCCTTGGTTTTTGCTTACTCAGACAGAAATGAATCTTCTGATACTCCAACCAAGGTACTGGAGTACAAACTAATCACTACCAAAGCAGAATAAGCTCACAGAATATGAGGTCCCTGATTACTAGGTTTAAAAGATTGATCAAGACCTACAAAAACCTAGAACATGACAACTTCTACTTGGAGAGGTGCTTGGAGCTGAATATAGTCCCACAAGGGCTTAGATACAACAGATTCCCTAACAAGACCTCTCCACACTCTCAGTTATATAAAGAGCTGGCAAAAATATATAATGACTCTGGACTAGCGGCCATCAAAGCCCTTATCTGAAACAACACTGAGAACATAGCCACCCACAAGACTCAAATAGATGAACTACAAACACGCATCCAGCGGGATCCCACTTTTAATGAACACAGACGCGTGGGAAAATGTACAGCACAGGATTACTAGACATGTGGCGACGTTGATTGAATGCAAAAAAAAAAGCTAATTACTCAGGGACATGAAACAATACAAGGATTGTTTTGCATACCCAATTAAGCCAACACTCTCTGGAAATATGTGGAGAAGGCAAGGAGAATATCCCACAACCAGCTCAATGCCTATATTGGAACCCCAAGGATTAACTAATGAACTCAACGCAACCCAGAAGGAGGGATCCCTTCGTACACTAAATCCATCAGTTGAGAACAACTTCCCAACTATGCATAGGAGGGGCACAGACCCCGCTTCAAAACCAGCCAAGTCCACTAACCCCGCTTCAAAATCAGCCAACACAGAACAGACCAGACATTAATGAATGGGACCACTGAGACAGCGGCAACACAAACCAGACATCAAACCAAAAGACCAACCAAGGAGGGGACTGCCAGACCCCGCCACCAAGCGACCGACCCGACTTTAACGCAATTGATAGCAATATTTTTTTATCTTCAGCCGGACTCACAACCAGAACCAGGACTTACACCAGGTTCAGACCTGGAGGTCATGATCGGGACTAGGGCCACAACAACAACAATAATGGGGGGAGAAGGGGGAACATTAATCACATGGGCAAAAGGAGAGCGAACAGAAAACAGTGGTGATTCGGTTAAGATTGACCCCTCCAACCACATACCCAGTTTCCAGATCCCAACCCTCGACAGTGTCGACCGGAGGCTTTCTTGTATGGGCAATATGTTCAACTTGACCACACAAGTTTTTTTGTAAAGTCACTCTGAGATACTGAGGAAAGGTTTTTCGTACATCCCGGCACAAAGAGCCAACACGGTAGATGTTATCTTGGACCTCAAGTGCTACCTGAGGAAATTACAATTGAAAACAGACTTACAACAGCATGATGATGACGACGAAAAAAGCCCAGACGATGAGGATAGTCCCCTTACTCTGAGAAGCCTGTACACTCCGGCCCTCTCCAACACGCTGAACCTTTTTGCAAGAACCTGCGAGAGGGACATCAGGAAACTCCTTTCCGATAAACCCTCTGCAAGATGGCACAACCTGAACAGAGAAGAAAGACAAGCCTGGAAAGAACTTAGCCGGGACAAATCCCTCCGGATCATAAAGGCAGATAAGGGATCTGGGACGGTAGTGATGGAGCAGGAAAGATACATCCAAACGCTTGAGAGATCGCTAACCGATGATGAGGTCTACAGGAACATCAGCATCAAGCAGGCTCAACGAAATTTTAAACAAATCGACAACCTCATACTGGAACTGTACCTCAGGGACAAGATCACACAAGATGAAAAAGATTTTATGCTAGTCACAAAACCCAGCCTTGGGAAATTCTTCGGAATCCGCAAAGTGCACAAGAATACTGACGATCCACTGTTCCGGCATGTAGTCTCGAACCGGAGGACAAAAACTGAAAAGATATCCCAGTATGTTGACAACATCCTCAACCCAACTGTTCAAAGCAGCAAATACTACACTAAGGACTCTTGGGCATTCTTGAACGATATCTCCAAACTCAGACTGGACGGTGGGGAACATTTGTTGGTCACCTTGGATGTCGAAGCTCTCTACACGAACATCCCCCACACCAGAGGACTAACCCTCACCAGACAGTACTTGACCAGACACTCCAACCTGAGTGAGACTAAGATTAATACTGTATGCAGACTCACAGAAGCAGTATTAAAGAATAACTTCTTTCAGTTCAACGGGAAAATTTACCACCAGCAGAAAGGAGTAGCCATGGGGTCTAAGATGGCCCTAGCCTATGCGAACTTAGTCCTCAGTGCCTGGTAAATGGATAAGGTCGAAATGCTTCCAGGTTTCAACAACACCATAATGTATAGATGTTATACTGATGACGTCTTTTTTGTCTGGAAGGGAGACAGACCTTCGCTTAACAGCTTCCTGGAATCCCTCTTCCACAGTCTGGACTTCCTGACCCTCACAATAGGACACATTGGTACGTCAACCCAGTTCCTGGACATTCACCTTACAGTGGACCCACAGAGTGGCCGTTTTGACTCCAATATATACCGCAACCCCACCTTTAGAAATAATTATGTGGAGTACGGCAGTCAACATCCATAATTCATGAAAAAGAATATTGTGAAGCGGCAATTTATCCGGATATCCAGACTCATCTACAACGACGAGGTTTTCTTGACAGAAGGATTTTACCTTAGAAATTTGTTCCTAGAACGAAAATGCCTGGAGCACTTAGTGGACAATCTCTTCCAGGAAGTTTTACAGCAGAGGCATTCCAGGTACCCACCCATCCCAGAAATGGGCTTCGCAGCAAGATCACTGAACGGGTCATACAAAAAGGACTGGGTGGCGAGTTTCTCCCTACCTATGTCCACTGACATGTTCAGAATCAAAGAAGTCCTTATCAACAACTGGGACATCCTTGAGGGGGAGAAAGGCTTAACAACTATACTTGGGGCTTCCCCGAACTTTTGCTTTAAACGAACCTCTTTTCAAGGAGGTTCTTTTGAGAAAAACAAATGCCCATCCCCCCAAGACGGAAAAGATACAAACCCTGGGATGTACGATTGTGGAAAATGTGTTGCCTGTGTTTATGTACGAAAAGGCAACAATATCTCCTTCCCACACCGCAACCGAATAGTCCGACTCCATGACCACTTTGACTGTAACTCCAAAATGTGGTTTACTGTGTTATTTGTGAACACTGTGGCAGTTTCTATATAGGCAAAACCAACAGAAAGCTGAGTGACGACATAAAGGAACACACCACAGCAATCTGCAAGCAGGACAGTTTGAATGCCTTAGCCAAACATAGCACAATCTGCCTGAATTTAACAGGGTTTAAATTCATGGCATTGGAAAGAGTAACTGAGTTTGTAGGGGATGTTGACATGTTCTTACAGGTCAGAGAGCTAAAATGGCAGATGCTAACCCGGATCTTAATGAAAGCCTAAACATTAAATGTGCCCTAAAATGGTACAGAGATTGAAAATTTTGAAATGTAACTGGTCTTGTTCTAATCAGAAGGTAGTCATACAGTATCTGTTATTGTTAAAATGTGACCTGACAGGGTGCATTAGAGACCCCCCTAAGCCGGCCGATCAGTACAGGCCCATCCAACCCAGTCTATCCTCGACCCATATTTTCTTTGCCCACAGTTCCCCCCAGCTTCACACACACAGCAACCACCTCTTCTCAGGTTGCTAGCCCGTAGCAACCATACCACCACACATTGCCCACCCTCCACTCCTCGGGACCCATCTTGTACGTTGTCCCAACCCAAGTATCTTCAGTCTTCCACACGCTGTAGTCCACGCACACAGAGACCCAGCCATGTCTACCTTTGGAGACATGAGTTATCCCAAAGAATCACTTTCAAGTTTTGGGTCGTCCCACTAGGGATGAATATTTCTTGGTAATAACAACAGACTTCACGGGCCGACTTTGTTTACACCACTGGTGTTGTGTTAGGTATCGGAAGGCATACATGGTACACAAGGTTGCCCGGTATGCACACGACACCTAATAGGAGGGTCTGTTTCAGGTATATGGGAAGCACATGACCCTGTATACACACGGCACTACAAGTTCCCCTCTGGATAACTGAATTAAATTATTTTATAATGAAGATGCACACAGCACCTTGCAGGGCTACTGGTAACTGAATCACCTCTTTATTATAATGACAATGAAAATGCACACAGCACCTTGCAAGACCACTGGTCTCACAGTATTATTGGTTAAGAACTGTGTTGGTAATTTAAATAAACAGCTCGAAATACTGTATTTAAACAATGCTAAAATGGATGCTTTTAATAATGAAACATGTCTTTCTGAAGAAGTCTTGATAATAAAGAAGACGAAAGCACTAAATAATGCAAGAGTTTCTGGTGTTTTCTCTTCAATTCATTTTGAATGCTTTTTTGTCAAGAAGTTTGTCCGTATATATATATATATATATATATATATATATATATATATATATATATATATATATATATTATAAAAACAAACACACACACACACACACATAGATCACCTCCAAGATCACCATACCTCAAAGAATTTAAAGTTATGTATCACCATCTGTGTTGTCCATTTTCATTCTTCCTCAACCCATGGGTTCATATCTTACCTTTGGGTCACACTCAGTCTCATACTCCAGACTTCGGATCCAACTCTTGAGGTTCTCCCACTACCCACAATGCCTTAGCCCATACCCACTATCTCAGATAAAGTTTGTTGCCATAGTACCCTATAGCTAGACAGAAACAAGAATAGCTGAGAGATAAAAGAAGAGCTCAAACCCAGACCTGTAGGTTCCAATATACAGTCCTACTGGTCTCTCCAGAAAACTGAGGGATGGGGGATAGATGGGAGAGAAGTTGAGGAAAAATGAAAAACACAGATGCTTAGTTATGGTGAGTACACAACTTTACAATCTTATGTTGTCCTTTTCATTCTTCTTCAACCCATAATACAAAATCCCCAGCTACGCTGACCTTGGGTGGCCCTTAAGGAAGGATATTCAGAAGTACCTCCAAACCAAAGGTGGCTATTTCTACAAATAATATCCAGTTTATAATGAGTAACAAAAGTATGAAAATTAGACCATTTGGCTGCTGCGCAAATATTATCAACAGATGTTCTAGACCAACAAGCAGATGAATCAGCCTTGGGAGGTTTGAGTAAGGCTATGCCATGTTGAGAGTAAATCCAAGAAATACAGTCTGTAATCCTTTTGGCCAGAGTGACTTTGGAGACTGGAAACCCCTGGTAATTTTGGTGAAACCAAAACAGTTGATCTGATTTTCTGAATTGTTTTGTCCTGCACATCAAGGAGATGAGCATGTACTTTCCCTTATTTGCAAAATTTGGAAAGAAGACTAGTAAATGAATTGACCGATTAATGTTATTTTCAGAAGTCACTTTGGTCAGATTTGTCTGTAAGGTAACCATATATTTGTGAAAAATGAGTGAGGAGTTTTTGAGGAAACAGTCTGGAATTAGATATCCTCTTTGAGGAAGTAATGGCTAAAAGAAAACTCTTTTCCATGAAAGGAATTTTTAATCAGTTTTAGCTGAAGGTTCAAAGGGTTTCTCAGTTAAACCTTGTAGCACAATTGTAAGATCCCAGGGAGGTGATGCATCCTTTATTAGTGGCTTGAAAAGAATAATGCCTTTTACAAATGCTTTGCATAATTTGGAAGAAGCCAAGGAATAATTTCTGTCTCCTGTGTGAAAATTAGAGCTAGCTGTTAATTGCAACATAATCATACAGAAACTAGCTCCCTCTTTAAAAAGAGTTGCTAAAAATTCAAGTACTGCAGAATTTGGAGCAGAAAATGGGTCAGTCTCATTACTCGAATCCCAAAGGGAGAATCTTTTCCACTTGCTCTTGTAAACTTTCTTATTAGATTCTTTTTGTGAAGCCAGAAAAATAGTACGTAATGGGAAAGAAAGCCTGGGCTGTCCAACCATTACCGGAAGCAGAGAAACCATGCAGTCAGTTTGATGGCCTGGATATTGGGATGTTGAATTTCTGATGGGTGAGACAGGTGATCCAAAGATGGATCCATGAGGGATTATGAAAATGAGACCACAGAGGAAGGGGAGCCATACCTGTCGAGGCCAGAAGCAGGTAATGAGGATGACTGAGCTGTTCAGCCAGCTTGCTTTCTGCAGAAATTTAAGAATCAAGGGAAGAGGGGGATAAGTTTAAAGAAGATCAGAGGGTCAAACGTGGACTACAGCATCTCTTGATGACTCCATCTGAGGGGGGGATAACAGCAAAATATCTGCTGCACTTGTTGTGGGGAGATGCAAAGAGACTGCAGCAAGGTTGGCCCCAATGATGGAAGATCCTTTCTGCCACAGACTGATTGAGAGACCACTCATGAGGTATCAGTCTGGATCTGCTTAGTTTGTCTGCTAACATTTCGGTTTTCCCTGGAATGTGCATTGCAACTAGAAAGCAGTCTGATGAGATCATCCATTCCAACACTGTCATGGCCTCCATGCAGAGGGTATAAGACTGGGTTCCTCCTTGCTTACTGATGTACCAGACCACAGCCATGTTGTTGGTCTGAACTGCAATAGTCCCTAGAGGAATAACTTCTTGAAAAGCTTGCAACGCCAGTAGGACTGCTCTCATCTCTACTACAAGTGATATGCAGATTAGTCTCTTGGGGGCACCACATATGTTGGACCTTCCTTCCCAGGAAATGCCCCCAATCCCACCCCAGCTGGGAGGCATCCATGGTCACTGTGGCTGTAGGGGCTTGTAGAATAAAGGACTGGCCTAGGTAAATATCATCCGATTGGCTCCACCACTGGATGTAGTGTTTGCAAACTGGAGTAAGCTTGACTGGAAAAGACAGGGGTTGAAGAAGAACAGAACACTGAAAAGCTAGAGTCCATTAAAGGGCACGCATAAAGAACCATGCTAGAGGGAGTAACACAATGCCTGCTGCCATGGAGCCCTGAAGAACTCACCTGGCTGGGGTAGAAGGATGGAAGATAAGCAGGTGAACTTGATTTCTGAGAGTGGAAATACAATGAGGTGGCAGTGAAGCGATCAGTGTTGTTGTATTTAGATGAGCACTGATGAACTCCAGGCTCTGGGCTAGAGTCAAGTTTGACTTTGCATAATTTATTGTTATCCCCAATAAGTGGTAAATCTGGAGCATGTAATCCCTGGATTGTTGTAAAAATGTTTGGATAGGGCAGTAAGCCACCAGTCTTCTAAATATGGAAACACCTGGAATCCTTTGAGTCTCAGATGAGCAATTAGCACTGCCACACATCTGGTAAACATTCTGGGGGCTGTAACGAGTCCACAGGGCAGTGCTGTGAATTGGTAATGACTGGCTCTTAGCCTAAAGTATAATTGTCTTCCGGATTGCCTATCTACTTTGATGTAATAATTTGCATCTTGAAGGTCTATACAGCACATGGCAGAGTGGACTGAACCGTGACCATCTGAAACTTCAACTTCTTTACAAATTGGTTTAAACCACTGAGATCCAAAAATGATCTGAGGTCCCCTGTATTTTTGGGAACTAAAAAAAGGTGTGAATAAGTTCTGAATCCTACTTGGTCTGGTGGAGCCTCTAGGATGACTCTCTTATTTAGCAGCTTTTGAATTTCTTGTGCTGCTGCTTTCCTCTGACTGGGTGGAATGTTGGGAAGTTTCTTCCTTTTGTGAAAGGGAAGTTGTAAAAATGGAATATAAATAAAATCTGGATATTATTTTTAGCACCCAGGATCTTGTGTTATGTCTGCCCAGGCATTTGGGTGTAGGAATAATCTCCCCCGACTGCCTCCAGAGATGGACAATCAGGCAAAGCTTCAGGAGTGCTGAAAGGGTCGATCAGGAAATGAAATGCTGAAACCCTGGTTCTGAGGATGTCCTCTGCCTCTAGGGTGGCATCTCCCATTAGAATTTCCTCCTCTTCCTCTGGGGAATTGTCCTCACATGGATCTTGAAAAGGTCCCTGAGATTTTCAAACCCACTTCTTCTTAACCACCTCTCTGATTCCTGGAAAAAAGTCCACTGAGGGGTAGAAAATTTGATTCTCATGGCAGAGACAGAGTCTTTGTTTCTTGTTTACTGTTGGTAAGCATCTCTTTCATTGACAGCCCAAATAAAGAAGTGCCATCGAAAGGGGCATTAATGAATGACATCTTAAAGGGCTCCACAAAGTCGCATAGCCGCATCCAGGCATGTCTCATTAGGGCAATTCTAGAACCGGTAGTTTGTTTGCTGTATGAGGAAATTAACCTCACTGAATTATTTGAAATCAACAGAAGAGTGGTTAAATGAGAAGATGTCCTCTTGAAATCTCCTCCAGACATGGACCTGGAGAAAGAATTTGAAAGCTCCTTAGTCAAACCCCTCTGAAGCCTTGTGAAGTGTGCCAGATAATTACGAGACCTCAATGCGAAGGTCGCAGAGGCAAAGACTCACTTTACGAATATGTCCAATGCCCTAGGCCCTAGAATCCCTGTTAGGTAGATGGACAGAAGAGTTCTGTTCTGCTAGCTCTTTCCTACTGGCTGCTGCCACCACTACAGCATCTACAGGAACTCCTTTTCTCCAGTGGAATCTGTCTATGGGAGGGGCTAGAAATTTGTCAGGTCTATTAGGGATTGGCTCAGTGGTATCCAGTTCCTTCCAAGCCCAGCAAGAAACTAAATCAATGAGCTCATCTGTGGTGGGGGTAACCAAAGACATAGATGTGCCAGAACCAAAAGCTTTCAAGAACACCAGTTCCTCTGGAGAGGGATTTTCAGAAGACCAGCCACCTTTTTGTTTGAGGATTTCTAAAATGTCTCCAAAGGAGATGGGAGATCCTTCTCCTTCATCAAAATCTGTGTCTTCGGTGAGAGATTTCAGTGGGGAATCTAAGTGACTCCTCTTGCACATTCTCTTCTAATGACTCTTCTCTGTGGGATGTTCAGGGGAGGTATTGGAAGACAGAGGGAGTTCCTCTACAGGAACTGCTTGGAAACTTGTTGGAACTAGGTGTCCTTGTGGAAAAGACCTGATGGAGTCAGAGCTCAGAGCCAACGAGGGAAAGGGGACTGGATGCAAAGAAAAACAAGGTGGTTCTACAGACAGAGAAAAAGCCTTTCCACTACCTCAAAGGCACGCCAGTGGAGGCCGTGACTACCAGAGTAACAGCCGAGGCTCTCAGCAAAGGAAGTTCACAACAACTCCCAGATTCGTGCCTTGAGGAAAGGACCAGACATGAACTGCCCAGGACCGAGGTTCTGACAGGCAGGGATGGATCCAACAACAACAGAGTAGATCCCAGGCCAGTGAATCTGGTACTGACACCTTGGCTCCAGGACCCATTCTGATGCAAAGGAATCTGAGCAGAACTAGCCATGGAAACCATTGGAGTAGAAGAAGAGATCTTCTTCGAATTTGACTCTGACCATCTCAGGGACTTCGGATCCTGGGGCTCCAAAAACAGCAGGACGAATTGAAGAAGGAGACAAAATAGTATGTGATGTAGTGGGAATGCTTACGGTTATGATAGGGGATGGAGCTCATTTGACCCCCATCTGGATCTCAGCTCTGAGAAATTTTTGCATCATCCTATCCACATCCACCTCTGACAAACTATTAGAGGACCAGGAAGATGCATCAAACTGAGGTTTAGCATGCTTCTTTGGAGTATGGAACAAGGTGAACACAGAGTAGGTGAAATGGGCTTTATGTTATGCTCTGGCATATGAGTTCTTTCTCAAGTACCGGGCTTCAGATCTGAGGATGGAGCCATGGAGCTAACTGATATGCCTATCAGATTCGAGGGCTTATGGGCCAAAGATTTTGGGTCTGAGGTATGGATTTTCAGATCAGAAGACAACGGATCATAACTTTTTCAAGATGTTAATGGAGGCTCTGAAGAGGACTTGGGGACTTTAATGAAGACTGTTTCCTATACTCCAATGGAGCTGACCTAGAGTGTTTACTGGGGGTTTGAGCCCCAGAAGAATGGTCAGCTAAGGCACTAAGGTTAAAGGTAAAGCAGATGGAACAATTTGTATCTAGGTGACTGGCTCCTAGGCAGTAGACTCACTCGTGGGCATCTGAGTTTGGAATTTTAGGCCCACAAGAAGTACATTTTATTTACTTATTTCTTAACTTATTTATTTATTTTACATTTGTTTACCGGGGATGTTCAACTGGGCCAGTGTCCCTTTTTCAGCAGACGCCCAGGGAGAAAAGCTCCACTACAAAAACATATTATAAGCAATACAAGAAATCAGTAACAATCAAGAATACATAATGTAGGTAAACATAGGTTGCAAATAGTTTACACATAAACAATAAAAATTGAGACAGTAAATATAAAGTGGAAAAAAAAAAGAAAACTAACATGAAATAGCTTGTCCCATCATAGAGAAATGACTAATCAGTAGATCAGTATCATGTTTTTTGTGGTAAATATTTATGAGATACATGTACGGTATATGAACAAGAATATGTCTGACTGTTGCTATGCTAGTGTTACTTGTTCTAAACAGTGATAGCAATACTGAAGTGAAGTACAAGGAGGAGAGAATACGATGAAACTGTAGGAAGCTTAAGACAGGGAGATAAAAACCTAGGTAAAAAAAAATTTTTAAACCTGTCAGCCTATCCAGCATGGAGGAATCCACATTCCTACAACTATCACAAAACAGAATAGAATAGAAAGGCTTTTTTTTTTATAAAAAATGTAATGAAATTAAGAAATAAGTGCCAAAATGGTAAGCTAAAAAATAATACCATGATAAAAGAAGAAATACCAGCTGTGGTACTAATAGGCTACTATCACAAGACAGTAGAAAGAAAATAGCTACTTCATACAAAGTAGAGAAAGGATAGCAAAAACTATTAATGGGAAATAATTTATTCAAAAAACTGAAAAATAAAGGGAAAAATGTTCACATTTTTGGAAAAAAACAGTCATGAGAAGAGCCTACATTTGTACACGATAGCAGCAAATGAGATCTGAGGCAATGGGGATGGACTTAGGCATTATGGGCAGAGGGAGGAGGTCAAGAGTTGAATGTGAAGTCTGGAGTATCAGAGTCAGATCTGAAGATCGGATCCAAACCCATGGGTTGAGCAAGAATGAAAAGGACAACATCAGATAAAGGAATATTCAAGAAACAGCAATCTCAGACTTTGCATATTTAAGCCTGATTTTTCATCTATTCAGTCAGTATGTTACAGGACTCACAAAAGCAAGTCCCAACATTTCAAATAGTTACCAATGAGGTCTACTCCTACACTCAGGTGGCTGACATTACAAAACATAAATCCAAATAATGTGCCAGAGAGCTAGCCACCATTACTTACTAATCAGTTCATTAATAAATCCTGTCGATAATTTCACTTCCTAGCAGCGAAGCTATCAGTAACAATGCATGTTTATTTGGTACAGCATCTGCAATTCCTGAAGAAGCATGTCTAAGTACAGTAATCCATCTTAAATTTATTGTTTAGGGGTGTGCTCAAACTAGATAACTATTCTTCTGCAATGAATACCAGACAGATAAATGACAGCCAGCACAGTAACGGCCCCATCTTTTTTTTATCCTTCTTGCACCCATGCCTGCAGCCCATGAAGACCTCCCTTATCAGGTTAAGCTTATTTGTTCACCCATGTGAGGAATGTACCCAGTACTATACAGGGACATGACCAGTCCACGGAAACCATCATTCTGGCAGCCATGAAGGTTGCTTGTGCCCTCACCAGCATTCTGATAACTAAGGGCATTCCTATTGAGTATTATGCACCACCCCCCTGCAGTGATGTGTACACTACTGCATCACAGCAGGAATTACCTATGTCTGTCCCTCTATCCTGCAAATACACACTCCTTCATATGAACAGCAAGGGTCTTCCATCACTGATTTAATCATAAAGTACAGTTTTGTACCTACCATAAATGTAGATGTCCGAACAGGATAGCATCTGCAGTCATAACAAATGGGTTGTCCTGTCGTCAGGCAGCCCTTCGGTCGGCCGGATTCCAAAGTCTGGGTCCGGCTTCGGCTGATGTCGCACTTCACCCGACGTCATCTCTGCTGGTCTTCGGGTATAAAGTCATCAGCCGACGCCATTTTCCTCAGTGTTTCTTGCCCCAGATGCCAGTTGCCCTCTTGGTAAGCTATATTTTGGATAAATGCCAATGTTTCCAAAAAAGTAGAAGGCAAACACAAAAAATAACAATGTATGTACATATATACAAACAAATACACCATAAGAGACTCCCCAGCTAGCTATTAGGAGGGTAAATACCCTAGGAGTACCACAGAGGGAAGGAGGGTGGGTAATCCTGACTGCAGATGCTATCCTGTTCGGACATCTACATTTATGGTAGGTACAAAACTGTACTATGTCCTTCAAGGATGCATCTGCAGTCATAACAAATGGGTAGAATACCATACCCAAACTAGGGGAGGAGGAAGAAGAATTATGGTGTAGTTAGGATCCCTTGCAGTACAGCAGTGGCAAACCCTGCTCGGGATCTAGAGTACAGAGGTAAATTATAATGCTTGGCAAATGTATGCACGGAGGTCCAAGTAGCCGCCTCAATAATGTCCTTGGTAGCCACTCCTCGTAAGAAAGCTGTGGTAGTGGCTGTAGCCCTTGTAGAATGAGGTCTTATGTTCTGTGGAATTGGTTTTCCGTGGTAGGAGTAACAGAATCTTATGCAATTTCCTATCCATTTGGAGATTGTCTGTTTGGAAATTGCTTTTCCTTCCCTTCCTGTTGCATAGGCTACTAAAAGCTGGTCAGTCTTTCTGTGAGCTTTGGTTCTGTCCAGGTAGTAGCGTAACTGTCTATGTACATCCAAGGTATGCAGCAGTCTTTCCCCCCTGTTCTGTGGATTGGGAAAGAAGGCAGGTAGGTGGATTGCCTGGTTTAAAGACACTCTGGATACCACCTTAGGCATAAATGTAGGATTAGTTCTCATGGACACCCTATCTTGATGGAAGATTAGGAAGGGTTGTACTGCCATTAAGGCCTGTAGTTCGAAACCCTCCTTGCTGAAGTAATTGCCAGTAGGAAAGCAGTTTTCCATGATAGGTGTTGAAGATCTGCTGTTGCTGCTGGTTCAAATGGAGGGAGTGTCAGTTTTTCTAGCACAAAGTTCAAGTCCCATGCTGGTAATGGTGGTTTCCTAGGAGGTTTTACATTCTTGATCCCTCTGAGGAATTGCCTGAGTAGAGGATGCGAAAAGACAGGTGGATCGAAGCTGTATTCTGCTGAAATAGCTGATGCATGTATCTTGATGGAGGAATAGGACAGGCCTGTATGTAGAAGCTCTGCCAAGTACTCCAGGATGTTAGCAATATCTATGTTGACACATCTTTTCCTCTTTCAGTACTCCAAATGACAAATCTTTTCCATTTTCCTGCATAGTTCCTTCTTGTTGAAGGTCTGCGGCTTCAAGGATAATGTCTTTAACCCTTTGGGATAGGTCTGGGTTAGTTGCTGCTATGTGATGTTCCAGGCAGTCAGTTGCAAGGTTTTTAGGTTTGGGTGCATGATGTTGTAGTTGTTCTGAGTTAACATCAAAGGCATCAGGGGTATTGACCACATTCTCCCCTGAGACATGCTCCTCAGCAATGGATACCAGTGTTGTCTTGGCCAATTCGGAGCTATCAGGATTATCCTTAGGCGTTCCTCTTTGATTTTCAGTAGTACCTTGTGCATCAAAGGAAGAGGTGGAAATGCATATGCCGTCAGGCCTTTCCAACTGAAGGATAGAGAGCCCACCTTCCATGCAAGTGGGTGGTATGTCCTTGTGCAGAATTTTTTGAGCTGGTGATTGAGTGGGGATGCGAATAGGTCTATTTGTGGCATTCCCCATTTCTTTGTGATGGCCTTGAAGATGTCCGGGTGTAGCATCCATTCATGAGCATCCGAGGTGGTTCTGCTTAACATGTCTGCTAGGGTGTTTTCTTTTCCCGGCAGAAATATTGCCTGTAACTGGATGTTGTAGCTCAGAGCCATATTCCAAAGGTCCAGAGTCATTCTGCATAGGGGGTATGAATGAGTGCCTTCCTGTTTGTTGATGTACCACATGACTGTGGTGTTGTCTGTCCTTATCAGTAAATGGCCTTCTTTGAGGAATGGTCTGAATTTCTGGATTGCTAGTTTTACTGCCAGCATTTCTTTTTGGTTTATGTGCAGGTGCAGCTGGTCTGGAGTCCACAATCCTTGTATGCATTTGTCCAACATGTGTGCCCCCCAGCCTAGGTCTGAGGCGTCCGTTATGATGGTTTGGCTTGCTTGAAAGTTGTGGAAGGGCAAGCCTGGGTTTGACTGGCATGCTTGAGCCCACCATAGGAACTCCTGTTTCAGGCATGGGATTAGTGGGATTTCGGTTTCTAAGCTGTGCCTGTGTTGAGACCATAAATTCTTTAGGTACCACTGTAGCTTTCTCACATGCAGTCTGGCATGTGGGACCAAGATTATGCATGATGCCATGAAGCCCAAGGCCTGCAGTACTTTTCTTGCTGTTAGTTTGTTCTGCTTTGTTAATGCCAAGAAGTAAAGAGGGAGTTGTTTTTGTTTTTCTGCAGTTAGGAATGCCATTTGTTTTGCTGTGTCCAATTCCGCACCCAAGAATGTTCTTGTTTGGGATGGTATCAGTCTTGACTTTTGTAAATTGACTGTGTATCCCAGGGCTTGAGTAAGCAAATGACTTTTTGTAAATCTGTTGTCAGCTTGCTTTTGTTGTCCGCTTGTAACAGGCAGTCGTCCAGGTATGGATAAATTTGGATTCCCTGTAGCCTGCAGTGAGCGATTACTGATGCCAGGCATTTTGTGAATACTCTGGGCGCAGTAGATAAGCCAAAGGGCAATGCTGAGAATTGATAATGCTCTGATCCTGCAAGAAATCTGAGGTATCTTCTGCAATTTGGTCGTATGGGGACGTGCAGATATGCCTCCTTGAGATCTAGAGTTACCAGCCAACACTCCTTGCCCAGCATGGGAAGAAGTTGCTGTAGGGTCAGCATTTTGAATTTTGGGACAATGATGTATGTGTTTAAGACGGACAGGTCGAGAATAGGTCTCCAACTTTTCTCCTTTCTTGGTACTAGGAAGAGTCTGGAGTAGAATCCTTTGCCCTGTTCTGTTATTGGTACTCTTTCCACAGCTCTTATCTTTGTTAATTGCTATCTGCTTTAGAGCTTCTGTTTTTATTTGGAGGTAGGTTTGGCATTCCTCTTTTTACTGGTAAAGTGTGGAAGTGGAACCTGTAACCTTGGTCTATGGTTTGCAAAATCCACTTGTCTTTTGTGATATAGTGCCAATTTTTCGAAAATAAGGCTAACTTTCCGCCAAAAGGTGCTGTTATTTGCTCCCTGGTAGGCGGTGTCAGAGCCAAGTCACTGTGATTGTCCTGTTGCAGTGGCAGTGGTTGTGTCTGTGCCTCGGTTATTGCCTTGCCACTGTCGTCCTCTGTAGGCACCTCCTCTGGATTGATTTCTGCCTGTAGAGCGTCTATTCCTGCCTCTTTGAGATTTTGAGGAGTCTGGAAAGGACCAATTTTTGGCAGGCCAGTTCCTGCTAAATCTTGGGGGCTGAACCTATAAGAAATCCTTAACTGTTTGTACAGATTTTGCCTTCTCTTCCATTTTCTTCATTACTTGCTGAGCAGGTGTACCAAATAGACTGGCCTTATCCATAGGAGCATCTAACAGCTTTGCTTTAACATGATCCGGCAAGACCTGTTCTTTCAACCATGCATGCCTTCTTATCACTGTGCCAGTCATGGCTGATCTAAATGAAGCCTCCAGTGCATCATAGCCACATTTTAAAGAATGGTTACTAACCTGCTGAATGTTATTCACCATTTCTAAAACATATTTCTTATCTAAGGGGTTATCAATGGACAGCTTCTTAGTTCACTGATCAAGCATAAACTCTTGGTATTGGATCATATGAAACTGACAGTTTAAAGCTCTAGCTGAGAGAGTAGCAGAGGTGTAAACTTTTTCCCCCATCTCTCTAAGGACCTGGATTCCCTTTCAGAAGGAATAGGGTTTTTTGCTGAGGTCGAGGCTACTGCCTTAGGCCCCTGGGATATAGTCTCAGGATCTGCAAGTGGGGCCTTGTATAGGTGGTGATGAGTGTCTGGCACCCTGTAAAATCTATCTGGTTTGGCAGGGGCTGGAGGTAAAGTATCAGGAGCAGTGCAAACATCATTAAATGCATCATCCACAACAGGCAGTACTGGAGGTATAGCTAAGGGCCTATGTTGTGGTAAGTGCAGAAATGTCCTAAGCCTTTTTCTTGAATCTGAGAAATCTTGTCCCTGCCATTGGAATTGTTCTCTCATGGCATGTAAGGTTTCCCCAAAGGAGAATTCCTCTGGTGGAGAGGCAGATGGAATGGATTCTTCAGCATCTGAATCTTCATAAGTAGAAAAAGGAGCCTCTGGCTGGTCTGTAATGTCTGAGTCATCCGAAGAATCATCAGAGGACACTGGCTCGGGGGGTTCTCCTCTAGGTCTCTTTTCTGGGGGCTGAGAGGCCCTGTCTGGGTGGGATTGGGATCCCCTAACTAAGGATATTAAATCCTCAGCCAGAGTAAGCATTTGTGAACTAGAAGTGGGCCTGTGTGAGGGGGGCTTAACAGGCACTGATTTAACAGTTTTGGCTGCTTTAGCCCTGGCAAAGGCCTTAATAGACATGGCTGCAGGAGGCCTAGCAGCACCACGTGCTGGGGTAGTGACATCCAAAGGAATGGTGTCTGATAAATCACTAGGAACCACAGTAGTAGGCAAAACTTCTGAGGCCGATTCAACTAAGGTAGCAGGAGCCTCAGTAGTAGTCATGGATTTGGCTGAAGATTGACCGGTTTTCTCGGTTTCGGCCGAAACCGAGACACTCGCGGCTTGCTTAACCGTGGTTTCGGCCGAAACCGCGGACCGCTAGTGTCGGTCTTTTTCTTTGCGTTTTTTAACAATTTGGGTAGTCGGAGGATCCGACGGCATAATGTACGCAAAATCTGAGCCGAAAAACTGTTCAGCAAACTCCGACCGACGCCTAAGCGTTCGTCGGTTGAAGGAAGCACAGGCCGAACAGGCTGCTACGTCGTGGTCTGGGCCTAAGCAAGGCAGGCAGTAAGAGTGGAAATCTTTATGAGGTATTTGTTTCCCACAAGTTAAACAGTTATTGACTTTTTCTGACATCGGCTGAGGCAAGAAAGAGTCCCCAACGGGTACTTAGCTTTTAGAAGTCTTCGAAGTAGTATTCGGTAGTAGTAATCTCTGGATCTGACCGACCGGCACTTGCGAACAGCTTCTGCTTCGGGCGCCGCGCGGCAAGAAAGACTGAGGAAAATGGCATCAGCTGATGCCTTTATACCCGAAGACCAGCAGAGATGACGTCGGGTGAAGTGCGACATCAGCCGAAGCCGGACCCAGACTTTGGAATCCGGCCGACAGAAGGGCTGCCTGACGACAGGACAACCCATTTGTTATGACTGCAGATGCATCCTTGAAGGACATCATACATCCTTCCCAAGACCAGCATCCTGATTTCCATGTTCCAGGCCTTCTGCCCTAGCACTGGGCTAAATGGGAACAAGCATACCCTCCACTCAAGAAGAACAAGCTATAGGTAATCATTTTCCATACTCCCAGTTTGCTCTTCCAGTGCTCCAGATGCTACTTGAACTTTGGATGCTAAACTACAGTTATGGCTTTATCCCCATGTGCCACACAACAGGCAAGTACCCAGGGCCTATATAATGATACTGCATGCTCAAAAGAGCAAACGACACATATTGACCCCATGTAAGCAAAAGCTTACAACGTCGAAACCTCAGAACAGCGATTTTTTTCCAAGGGAAAAAAAATCGCTGTTCCAAAACAAAACAAACAAAAAAAAAAAACTAACAAAAGAACTGTAAAACATTACATAATGTGGGGGGTTTCGCCCCCCACACCCCTCGACGTGGGGGGGTTGTGCCCCCCACACCCCCCCTACTTAAATATACCAACTCTGAGATCGCACTACAGTGCCGAAAAGGCAAAGTAGCAAAAGTGGCCAAACAAATTCTTTCCCAGGGAAAGAATTCACTGTAAAGCCACTTCTCTATTTTGCTTTTTGCACTTTTCAGTTCGACAAAGACACATTTGACAACCTGTGTCTGCAACAGCGTAATAGGGACCCAGCACCCACCACACTGCCACGCTACATTCAACAACATTTTTGAATCCACAATTAAATGTTAGTTTTCAAATGTCCAAAACTCACTTATGAAATATGAATTACAATAGTGGCAGTTTCCCACTGCATTATATACAACTTAGTAAGCAGGTCCATTCTTTGGCCAATGGCTGGATTTCTGATTGTGACACTGAATGTAAGTTGAGGCAAAACCAGTATAGACACCAGCATGATAAAGAAGAAAGTGACTATCAAACTATACACCTGTTATCTTTCTCTATACAGAGAGGGAAACTAGAGACCACCACAAATCTCAAATCTAACCTTTGGTTCAATCCAAATTAAACAGTTAACTGCTTGGCAATAAAACTGCTCAAAGAGGAACTATATGTCAAGGTTGTGTATTAAAAAACTGTGTGCCAGACAGCCAAAGCACTCTGGTATAATGATTGCCGACTTTCACTAATGCCACAGTGTCCAAGATCAAAGTTTGAGCTTTACCAATCTCAATGAGACTGCAATATGCCCATTAACAACACATTCCTTCGAAAATAAAAAGTTCCTTTCCAGATATGCAACATGATACCTACCAAAAATTCAGCTGAAGTTGCACAGCAAAGAAAGGTGCAGGAAACTACGGCAGCTCTGATGCAGGCAATGTTCATTAGTTCATAGGTGTGTAATAGGGTAATGGCCCTGGAGCCTTTACAAGCCTAGCCCATACAAGTGCTCTGCCATCGTGCTGCCCAACGTTAGTTCCCAGTGCCTCTATCAAGTACAGCCACTGGAGTAATCCTTGGGGTGAACTTTCTATTGCTCATCCACTCATCAAGATTTCTCTTGAAGAGAGACAGTGAGGTACTCTGCTTGACATGTATGGGAAGTCTTTTCTAGAGCATGGGCAGTCTCTGGGTGAGGGAACCTGTCCCTCCAGCATGTTCTGTTGATTGTGGTAATGAGGTTCAGGTCTCTGGAGCATGTGGTGTGGAGGGATTGGGATTTCTTTAGATGTAGCATTTCTAACAGAGCTGGGTCAAACATGACTTTGTAAGTCAAGCACAGATCACCTCTAAGTAGGCGACATGAGACAGAGAACAGCTGGAGTCTTTTGAGTCTGTCTGTGTAGGATATGTGTTTAATGCCTAGGATCCTCTTCGTGAGGTACGTCTGTGGCCTCTCCAGCTGTTGCAGGTGCCTAGTGAGGTACATGTCAAATGGGGCATTATACTCCATGATTGGTCTAATGAGGGAAGAGTGAGAGACACAATGAACTCTTTCTTCCTGGATGCAAAACCCTTGGTAATGAGATGTGCCATATAAAAGGACTTTCTGACCACAGTGGCAATGTGGTGGTCAAAGGAGAGGTTGCTGTTAACTTGCGTCCCCGGATCTCTTATAACGCCTTCAGTGTTCAGTGGGCTCTCATCGATGTGGTAATTAGTGGGAACTAAGTTTTTCCCAAAGGGGGGTGACGACGCATTTTTTGGTGTTAAGCTTAAGGCCATGGTTTCCACACCAGTCACTGGTCTCAGTGAAGCCTTTTGGTAGGATGTCTGAATCACTTGGGGAGTTAATAATGGCTCCCAGCTTGCAGCTGTCTGCGACTTGGTCAGCCATAGTCCCTTTGTGTTGGTTTGGACTGCTAAGAAGTAGATGCTGAACAGGAAAGAACCCAGGACTGATCCCTGTGGGACTCCACTCGTGACTGGTCAGCAGTCTTACTTGGAGACTGCTACTTTCACACTGTGTGTTCTATCTGTGATCCGGTTTGCAACCCACCTAATGATACAGGGGTTGATGCCTAGTTTGCTGAGTTTATCAATAATTCCTGAGTGAGGAATGGTATCAAAGGCCTTGGCCAGAGCAAGGTAGGCTGTATGCACTGCCTTACCTTCATCCACAACCCTGGTGACTGACTAAAAGAAGTCAACCATGTTGATCAGGCATGATCTCCCTTTCACAAAGTCAAATTGCGTGGGGTCTAGAGATTGGAGATTTCCTATATCTTTGTTAATCAGGTCCATGATAATGTGCTCCATAGCTTTGCATATCAGACTTGTCAGGCTAATGGGGTGATAATTCCCAGGGCCTGTAGTCGCTCCCCCTTTATGGAGAGGGATGAATGAAGCAGTGTGTCATTTGGTAGGGACAAAGCCTGAGGTGAGGCTGTGATTGTACTGGGCACACAGATGTGGTGCCAGTTCGTTTTGTAGTTCATGTAGGACACACCCAGGGATATTATCGGGTCCCATGGGAGCTGTATTCTTGGCCTCGGACAATGCAGCCTTAACCTGTGCTGCAGTAATGCTGGGTGCCTGCCACTCTTCCGGTATTGTGATTGGTCCTTTAGGGGGGAGGGGTAAAGTTGGCACTGAAACCGTCAGCCAGTATGTTGGCAATATCTGTTGGCTCAGTATAGGACGTACCATTGTGCAGTAACTCAGAGCAAATCTGGATATTGCTGTGGAGGTTCTTGCTATAGCTACAGAAGGCTTTGTGATTGTTTTTAGTGTCTGCCACAATTCTGCCTTCATAGCTGGCTTTAAAGGATTTGATGAGGGATCTTAACTTTTTGTTGAGGCTAATAAGGGAGTTTTTCCAGTCTTGGGACATCACCTTTTTCTGCAACAGTTTCTTCCTTCTGTTGTAGAGTTTATTAATGGCAGGGGACCACCAGATTGGCTTCTTTTTTTTGGAGGACAGCATATTGGTTCTGTTGGGTATGGCTAGTTCCATGCATTTATGTACATGTTCATATAGTGCATTGGTGTATGATTTGGCAGTCATGCAGCTATTTTCCATTGGCATGAGTGCCGTGAAGTTAGCCACCTCTGTTTTTAGAAGTCCAAAGTCAGCTTTGGAAAAGTTTTTAAGGTGGTTACCTTTGCGGGGGGTGTGGGTGAGATGTGGATTTCCATGGTGATTAGTTTATGGTTGGATCTGATCAGGGAGGTATTGACTATTGGTGTAGAGCAACGGTCACCCATGTTAGTAATAACCAGGTCAAGGATATTGCTTCCTCTATTGGAGGTCAGACTAAGCTGGTCCAGGGCATTAGAACTGATGAATTCCAGGAAGCGTTGGGCTAGTGTACTGGTGCTTGAGTAGTTTTCCCAGTTGATGGAGGGGTAGTTGAAGTCTCCTAGTAAGGGAGTGTTGGGTTGGACCTTGATAGATTCCAGGGTGCTTAGGAATGTGGAGTGCGAATCTAAGGACTTGGTTGGGGACCTATACCAGGCTATGACCTGGATCGCCGTCTTACACAATGTTAGTTGTACCTGGAGTATCTCAGATGCATTATGCTGGGCTACTAGTCTGGAGGTGTGCATACCCTTTATGAATATGGAGACACCACCACCTTTGGAGCTTCGGTCCATGTTTTGGGGCCGAAAGGTGTGGAATGAGTTATGGCCTGAAAGCGCAGGGGTGCTTTCTGCTACTTTAAACCAGGTCTCTGTTACAGCAAAAAAATGCTGATGTTCTCCATTTTGAGGAGAGCTTTGAGCGAGTGCATCTTGAGATTTAGACTTCTAGCATTGAGCAGCATGACCCTCAGATTGCATTTATTTATAGCTGTTACGGTGGTAATTTGGTCTTTCAAACTCCGCCTAAAAAAGGCACTATAGGGGTGGCAAGATCCTTAGCCAGTACCCGGAAACCCAGAGGTGACAGATGCAAGCCATCTCTGGCAAAGCATTGAGGTCTGTCAATCGTGTCATCCCAAGCAGACAGATACTGGATCCCCTTAGAATTTTATTTTATTTATTATTTATTTTACATTTGTTAACCGGACTAGTCCAACTGGATACATGTCCATTTTCAGTGGAGGCCCAGGGAGAAAAGCTCCAAGTTCAAAGACATTCTATAATACATATTAAAATATACAGAACAAAAACATCTAAAACAAAAAATTAGTACATGACATTAAAAAAGAGTTAATCATCTTCAGTATAATAAAATTTACAAAAAGCACTGAAAGAAGATGAATAGAAGTGTTCAGTGTGATAAATAGTACTCAGGAAAGACAGTATTAGGAAATGAGAAAGGTAGGTTAGTTTAGAAAATAGGTCCATGACTAGAATGACACCAGAAACTTAGCCAACTGTTGAAGTCAATCATTTTTTTTTGTACTACAGTATCAGTCTATGTGATGGTAGGATATTGCTCAGGGCTAGTGTCATACCTGCCTGGGCCACATGATCTGAGAGCTCAACCATGTCTCTTTTAATGTAGTCCAGGGAGGTGCATCTTAAGTCACTCACACCCACATGGACAATGACAGAGTCATACTTGTACTTGTGGAATGACCTGAGTGTGTGTGTTGTGTGTCAGATTCTGGACCTAATAGACAGCTGATTGTTACCTACTCCTTATTCAACCTTTTGAGTGGGACATCTGTGTGCCTCACTATTGAGTCACCTATGATTAGTGTATTGGGCAAGGTGCTTAGCCTTAGGGGCTTAGGTTGAGGGGCACACTGTGGAGGTGAGCTATGTGTCTTGTGGTTTGTGCTGTGTTGTGGTGGGCGAGTGCGTTTCTGTCTTGGAGGTCTCTGTTGTTTGGGTAAATTTCTTTTGAGAGAGCCTGTGAAGGTGGGTGTGTGGTTTGTGTTTTTATGTGAGAGCTGTGATAGTCGGTGTTATGGAGGGCTATGTGTTCCATGTGGTGCGATGCAGGTGTTGACCTTGTCCTCTTGACCAGCTAGTCTGATCTTGGCTGGAGAGTGCATAGCTTCCAATTTGGTGATATAAGTGCATCTCTCACAAGTCTGAGTGTTGGGAGGTAAGAGGAGAGGGTTGTCTGTGTACATGAGGCAGTTGCTACACTGCCTCAGAATGCCCAAGTGCACCAGGTTAATAGGAGAAAGCACAGGGAACTGCCATTTAATCATGCCAGGAGGGGTGGTCATAACTACTAAGTATTATGCAAACAAAGAAAATTACCAACAGCAGTCAAAAGTCGCTCAATTGAGTAAATTGTAGTAGCAAAAAATGAAAACTTCAAGCAACAACCACAGATGTAAGCATGCAATTTTTATTGCAGAAAAATAAAACCTGGATAAGCGCTTTCACACAGTGCATGCTTCATCATATCCAAAATACAACTCAAGCAATCAAGTTTAAATATCCTAAAACCAATTAAAACAGACCAATAAAAACAATCCATTCATTTATTGATGAGACCTGCGTTTCATTAACACTGGTTTTAAAGGAACAGAGCCATTAATCCCTGGTAGTTTGCCTGCCTGCATTCTTATTATCCATTTGGTCTTAGCTAATTCTACCCTATTGTTATGATCACCTCCCCTCTTATCTACTGATATTAACTGTAAGACCATGAACTCAAATGCATGTCCTGGATTTAAAGAAACATGTTTGGCCAATGTAATGCATTAAGTAAGTTATTATTCCTAATATCACCTTGATGTTGAAGGATACGCTCCTTGAGCATCCTAGTTGTTTTCACTATATAAAAGGAAGTACAAGCTCTGCACTTAGCCAAATAAAATACATTTTTTTATGTACAGTCAGCATAAAATTTAGGTGAAAATACAAAGTTAATGAGGGGGTGCATGAAACCATTGTTCCTTGATATGTAAGCACATCTCCTACAATTCCTATAGGGGAATGTACCGTGTCTATCTGAAATCATGCAAGGCGCACATGCGGTAGTCTAGCAAAGCTGCCTCTTCAGAGACAAATTGTTCTTGAAAGTATAGCTAGGCCTGTCACCTATAATGGCTCTAATTTGATCATTAAATGATAAAATGGGCCAATATTTATTCACAATCTTACATACTTGGTGAATATTATTGCTATAAGTCAAGGGTAATCTAAGAACATTACACCGTAAAGGCTCATGTATCTTTAGCTGATGTCGATCATCAGTGGTCTTGTGGAGAAATGGTTTCCCTTTAGTATATCACAATTCATTAACCTCCAGTAAAGTCTTGTTCAAATCATGCTGACTATAGCCTCTCATGACCAAATCATTACTTAGATTGGCCGTGGCTCCTTTATACTCATTATCCTCATTATGGAGTCTAGACATCTTCAGATGTTGACCCTTCGCTATGTTCTTGAAAACATGTTTGGGGTGCATACTTGAGCAATGCATAAGTTCATTTTTCCTACAAGGTTTTCTATAGAGGGAATTTTGAATACTACCATTAACTATATAAGCTTTCACAAAAGGGTAACAAAAGAAAGTCATATGGAACAAAGGATCATTTGTTGCCAAATAAAATAATAAGAGAGAAAAGAGGAAGAATGGCATGGATAGATTACAAAAAAGCATTTGGCAAAAGCATCCCACATTCGTAGATGAAGGAATATGTTGACACCCTACATTATCAATTATGTTGCCATGACCATGAAACAGTGGCAAACCACTTTGCAACTAAACCATGACAAAGAGCAAATTATTGCCATTGCATGGATAAAAATTTAAAGGGGGGTATTCCAGGGTGATTTTTTGTCACTGCTGTGTTTTTGTCTTGTCCTTTACCCATTAATCTGTATACTTAGAATTGGCCATGGTAACAATTTGGCTCCCAGAAAACAGCCTTGTTTAAAGACTTCTTATCTATTTTTTGTGGACGACTTAAAACTGTATAGTTTGTCAGATGAAGATCAGATCAGATGAACTGTACAGTTCATCAGATGAGGATTTGAAAGCACAACTGCAAGTGGATACAACTTTCTCAGGTAATAAACTAACTTGGTACTAATAAATGTGCAAATGCAATATTTAAATCAGGAAAACTGCAGCACCAAGAAAATATTAATCTGAGACTAGTATGTAATGTAAAGGAACTTCAGAAGGAGGTAGCATATACATATTTTGGAATTTATGAAGAATTGGCAATAAAACATGAACAAATGCAAATAAAACTCAGTAAACAATATTTTAGAAGACTAAAACTAATATTGAAAACTGTCTTTTGACATTTAGTAACAAAGTTCAAGCTTTAAACCAATTTGCTCTTCCTTTTCTAACTTAGAGTTTTGGGGTGACTGATTGGCTCAAAAAGACATTGAATCAGATGGACAGGAAAACAAGAAAAATTCTTCAGCATGCTTTATCAAACGATATATATATATAAAAAAAATCGGTATATACTATAAATGCAAATTCATCATTCTGAAGGAGGTATGAACCTCCTGGAAATCAATTACATGTATAGATCTGCAACCATAGGACTGCATACAAATCTGCTGACCTGACCACGTCTAAACATAGCGAAAGTTTTAAATCATGAGGACAAGAAGTCTAAGATGACTTCTCTGCTTAGTTTGGCAGAAGCATATCAGTATCAAGCAGGAATGGAAATCAAACCAGAAGTAGACAAAAATCAAGACAGCGAATGAATGTGCCAAAAAATAAAAGAAAGAATAAAAGGAGTAGGATCAGATGAGAAAAAAGAAATGTGGAAAAGACATACAAATTTTGGCTAGTATAGAGATCTCCTGGAACAACCTCATGTCATCAGCATTTGACACAGGAATGGTTAAGCAGAGGTGAAATGAAACCAAAAGACGAAAGTTTACTAACAGCGGCCAAGGATAGAGGACTATGTGCACACTGGATTATATGTGTGAAGATAGACAAATGCAGATCTACATAAAAAGGACTGAAAACAGTCACACATCTTGATGCTCTACCTGTGTACTGAAAGGCACAATAATATGACAAGTCTGTTGTATTGAGTATTGTGCAAACACTACAATATTCAAGTTGTTCAGAAGCACTAGAAACATGAACCACGAAGCACTGCAGAGAATGAAGTTTATAACACATGGAATCACCCATTAACAATGGTTGAAAAGTTAGATGCAAAAAAATAATATACAGTAGTCCAGAATCACTGAAATTGCTACACTCAGTGATTACAGTGTCTTACAAACACAGACACAATGTCATAAAATATCAGGATTTGCAGGCAGAAATGAGAGCAATGTGGAAGGAAGATACCAAGACAGTTCCAATACTAGTAAAAGCAACAGGTCTAATAAAAAAGAATTTACATCATACTTAGATATGCTACCAGGTTTACCTTTAAAATGTCGAACGTACACAGTCGAAAGGCCGTACTGCCGAAATGTCACAAACTCGAAAAAACATCGAACATCGATATTTCTTACTGTGCCACACCTACAAACAAGTGCTAACATGGGTCAAAAAGGGGACGAGATTTTGCGGTTCAGAACATCGGCATTCAAGGTTTTGAAAAGGCGCAGTTTGGAGTTTGGAAGCAGGTTCGACATTCTGACCGTCAACATTCTGAAGATAAACCATGCTACCGATATGTGTAGCTCAGTATGAATTAAAGAAGTAGTCAATTCTAGGCACACTGTGGCTGCTGCAAAGAGCACTCTTGGCTAACATCAAAGACTGAAACAATATTAATTTAATGAAGTATGATCATATCCTGACTAGAAATGGGGTCCATTGCCTTCACTGCATTAGAAACGCAAAAGACTTGAAGAAATTAAACCAGAAAAATGAAAAGGGGATACATTTATGAGATCTGCTGCTTCAGATGTGACATGAGACACTGGTAAAACAAGTTTGTTGCAGAACTTCTACCACTATTACAATTACAGGCTGTACACAGAAAACAGTGAACTCATCAGGAAGAAAGAAAAAAAAAATAATGTAGGGAACTAATAATCTAGACTGCAGTTTTTTTCAAATTACTACGGTTTTCTCATTAAGATGGAGACTGATCCATCTGAAGAGATAGAGAGGAATAAGGTTGATCAAGCAAAGGCAATAAATTCGGCTCTATATTACTTCATCAAAGTTTTATTTCTGCGAATACCTAATCTTTGACCCCTTTACATCGAACATCTGTTCATGAAATATTTACTTTAGCAAACGGTTTTCATGGGGAAGGGAGTTAGTTGGCTATCATTAGAAACTTGCCCTTTTCCCCACTACTGTGTGATCTCAGATTTGGTATATATAAGTAGGGGGAGGGTGTGGGAGGCACAGTCCTCTACATTGGTAGGTTATAATGCAGTGTGTGTATGAGACAGTCTCTGTAGTGGGCAAGTAATTCCCTTCCCTATGAAAAACGTTCGCTGATGTGAACATTCGATGAATGGATGTTCGATGTAAAGGGGTTGATGATTAGGTATTCGCAGAAATAAAACTTCGAAGAAGTAATACAGACCTATTAAATTCTGCCTGCTAACCTGCAAATTTACTGAAAAACAGCCTGAAAAACTGTCAGGTACTTTTTTCCCCAATTTCCTTTCAAGAGAAAGGACACACGGACTTAAAAACTGTGCTCTACACTGCAAGTCCAAAAAAAAAGTTATGTACTCACCATAACGCTCCATGTGAGTTGTTCCATCTCGCCTCATTCTTCACTGATGGGTTCGGAGCCGATCCTCGGCTCTGACACGGCCAACTAGCAAGCTCAAAGTTCTCCAGTAGCTCGAGATCCAACCCCTTATCCCACAATGCACTGCTGGAATTACCTCAGGTCTTGTTTGCTGTGTACCATATAGAAGTACAATAATTATTCTGCCTAGGAATGAAGACACATTGAAAAACCAGGATGAAGACAGCCTCCAGGTCAACTGCCAGCCAGGAGGGGGAAGGAGGGAGAGACGTGAGAATGAAGGCGAGATGGAACAACTCACATGAAAAGTTATGGTGAGTACATAACTTCTTCATGTGAAGTTGTTCAGTCTCACTGTTCATTCTTCACTGATGAGTAGCGTCCCTAGCACCCTGATCTTGGGTGGCTCACGGAAGTACACTCTTCAGAACTGTAGAACCAAATGAAGCCCTGTCCCTGGAGGCCTTATCCACTTTGTAATGAGTTATAAAAGTGTGAGGTTTAGACCATGTGGCTGCCTCACACATGTTGTCCAAAGGTAATTTGGCTTGAAAAGCTGAAGAGGTAGAAACTGCTCTGGTTGAATGAGCCTTCACCTTACTAGACAAGGGCATGTTATGACAAGAATATGTGTAAGTGATACAATCCGACAGCCACTTAGACAGAGTTGTTTTGGCAACTGGTTTACCTTTCCTGGCCTCAGAAAAAGACACAAAAAGCTGACCTGATTTCCTAATGTCTTTTGTTCTGTCTAAATAAAATCTAAGTTGTCTGTGAACATCGAGTTTGCGCAACATATATTCCAATGTGTTGGTGTGATTAGGGAAGAAAACGAGCAACTCAATGACTTGATTAATTTTAATCTCAGAACATACTTTAGGCAAAAAGGATGGATTTGTCCTGAGAGATACTCTATCAGCATGAAAGACCATATAAGGAGGCTTGATGGATAGGGCTTGGAGCTCTGACACTCTGTGGGCTGAAACGATGGCTACTAGGAAGACAGGTTTCCATGTGAGAAATTTTAGTTCACAAGATGATGCAGGCTCAAAAGGAGGAAGAATGATGCGAGATAACATAAAATTCAAATTCCAGGGAGAATAAGGTGTCTTCACTGGAGGCCTCATGTGAAAGGAACCTTTTAGAAAAGCCTTAGACAATTGGTGAGCCATAATATTCAATTCATCGATCCCTAGATGGAAATTAGATATAGCAGCTAGTTGTACCCGCACCGTAGCAGCCGCTGCTCCTTTGTTGAAAATTTCTGTCAAGAATTGTAAAATAGAAGACAATGGCGCTTAGTAAGGGTCAATGTTATGGGAGGAAACCCAAATGGAAAATCTCTTCCACTTACTACGATACAATTTTCTAGTGGAAGGCTTATGGGAGGCCAACAAAATTTGACTAGTGTCATGGGAAAGATTATAAAGCCTGGCTATGCAGGGAATTGGAGCAGCCAAGCGGTTAGCTTCAGTGTCTGCAATGATGGATGAAGTTCCCCTGACGGATGTGTCAATAAGTCCAGAACTGGGTCTAGGATGCATGGGTCTTCCAGAATGTGATGGTAAAGAAACGGAAACCAAATCTGCTGAGGCCAATGAGGGGCTATAAGGATGATTGTCTGTCCCAGTGACTTTGCTTTCTGTAAAAATATGGGTATCAGAGGAATTGGGGGAAATGCGTAGAGGAGACCCGGGGCCAATCGTGGACAAGATCATCCCTCGGGAAGTGACCTGGCGTGGAAATCAGGGCAAAATAGCTTCTGCATTTGTGTTTGATGTGACTGGCAAACAGGTGGCAGGAAGGCTGGCCCCATTTGTGGAAAATCCTGTCCGCAATCTCTTGTTTGAGGGACCATTCGTGGGGCAATAAAAATGCCCTGCTCAGTCTGTCCACTATGACGCTGGATTTGCCTGGGATGTGCGTTGATAACAGAAAGCGCTGGGATGACACTGCCCACTGCCATACTCTGAGGGCTTCTCGGCAAAGGGGATAAGACTTGGTCCCGCCTTGCTTGTTCAGGTACCAGACCACTGACATGTTGTCTGTCTGTATTACAATTGTCCCTAGAGGAAGACAGTCCTGAAAGTATTGCAATGCTAGAAGTGCTGCTCTCATCTCCAGGACATTGATATGCAGATGTGATTCATGATCTGTCCATGTGCCTTGAGCAGTCTTTCCCTGAAAAAGCACCCCCCCCCACCCTATCAGGGAAACGTCCGTGGTCACAGTGGCAAATGGAGGGGATAGAATGAAAGGACGTCCTATTGTGACATGAAGAGACGTCAACCACCACTGAAGATCCTTCTTGCAGGAATTTGTTATCAGGATCGTGTGATTCATTGGAAATTCTTGGTAAGACCATTGTGTGAATAGAAGCCATTGAAGGATTCTCATATGCATCCTTGCTAACGGGATTGCCAAGATTGCTGCTGCCATCAATCCTAGTACTTTCAATACCTCTGCAGCTGGTGCTCTGTTCTTTTATACCAAGGACATGATGTGTTGACGAATAATACAAATCCTTTCTGGTGGAAGACGAAGAGTGGTGGTTTATATATCTAATTCTGTCCCTATAAAAACGATATGCTGCGATGGCAACAAGGCAGACTTTTCGAAGTTGACTGTAATGCCTAGCCGATCGTAGTGTGTCAGAGTAGCCTCTCTCGCTTGAAGAAGTTGATGCCTGGTGGTGGAGGTAAGGAGCCAATCGTCCAAATACGGAAACACCTGGAATCCTAGATGCCTCAGGTGAGGCGTGACTACTGCCATGTACTTGGTGAACACTCTGGGGGCTGTAGTGAGACCAAAGGGCAGAGCTCAGAATTGATAATGACTGGCTCCCAGCCGAAACGCAGGTGATCCCTGGATGGTCTGGTCATCTTTATGTGGTAGTACGCATCCTTGAGATCGATCGAGCACATCCAATTGTCCTTCCCTATAAAGGGAAGTATGGACTGCAGAGTGACCATTCGGAACTTCTCTTTTCTCACAAATTTGTTGAGTCTGCTGAGATCAAAAATGGGTCTCCAGTCCCCTGTTTTCTTTGGAACCAAAAAGAATCTTGAGTAAGTTCCGAATCCTGTTTGGTCTGCCGGGACTGGCTAGATGACTCTCTTTTTCTAGCAATCGACGTACCTCTATTGTTGCTTGTTCCCTGTGACTGGGTGGAATGTCTGGGATTTTTTTGACGGGAAGGGGCTGGGTGGAGAACGGTATGAAATACCCTCTGGAAATGATATTTTGTACCCAAATGTCATTTGTTACATCTAGCCAGGCTTCTGGGTACAATGACAAGTGACCCCCAACTGCCTCCAGAGTAGGACAGCCGGACCTCCCTTCAGGAGTGCTGGTAGGACTGACCAGAGAAATGATCTCTATCACCCTGTTGTTGCGGACCCCCTCTGCCGCGAGGGTGGCATCTTCCATTGTAACCCCCTCCTCTGCTTCTGGAGGGGTCTTTCCACGTGTGTCTTGAAAGGCTCCTTGGGCTTTCCGGAACCACATCTTTCCTCCCCTCTAACCTTTAGGAAAGGGTCTCTGCAGTCTGGTAAAATGGGTCAAGTAGTTCAGTGATCTGAGTGAGAAAGTCGCTGAACTAAACATGCGTTTCCCATATCTATCCATGATCCTAGATTCTCTGTTAGGAGGATGGATAGATGAGGAAGTCTCAGACATTTTCTTTTTGGTGGCTGCCACCACCACCATGGCATCAACAGGGACTCCCTTGGTCAAAAAGGACTTATCTACGGGGGTAGAAATAAACTTATTAGGCCTCCTAGGAACAGGTTCCATAGATTCTGGTGACTCCCACGCCCTATGAGAGACCAGATCCATAAGCTCATCATAGGGCGGAGACACCCAAGAAGTGAACGGTTGAGACCCGAACACCTTCAGGAGAACCGACTCATCCTCAGTAGGGCTCTTGGACTGCTAATCACCCCTCTGCCTAAGAATTTCAAGAATCTCCGCAAAGGAGATGTCCTCAGATGGGGGATCTAGGGGACCCTTCTGATTCATTCAAGTCTGTGTCTGATGTGAGAGACTCCTGTGGGGAGTCCAAATGCCTTCTCTTGCATAATCTCTTCCTGGGGACTTCTTCGGGGGAACTTTTGGAGAGGTCTCAGAAGAGCAGGGAGCGCCCTGTGGGGCTACCTGAGGCTCTGGGTCGCTACGCTTGGGATGACGGGAAGGAAACACAAACTGACACAGGCACTTTAGGGGAGGAAGAGGCCAGACCTTGAGATGAGGAAGTCTTAGGAAACAACACTCGCCTCATGGATTCGAATACACCATGGCTCCGATGAGAAGTCGTCGACGGATCAGAAGGAGCTACAATCCCCTCCCGCACCAAAGCCGTGGGCTCCAAGCCCGAGGTAGGAGCCGAGCTCCCCCGTGCCGAAGCCCCAACTGGAAGAGTTGGCACCGACAAGTCGGTGCGACTATCCTCCCTGGACCCGACCAAAGAGTGTCGGCTTCTAGAGTCCCCGGTTGGCGCTGAGAACGTCCGAGCAGTAGGAGCCGATGACACTGGAGCAGGTTTGTGCTCCAAGGGATCCACAATCATCAGGTCAGCCTCCTCCGGCTCCAAAGGTCCGGTATGGCTAGGAGGAAGAGCAGACAATTCAGGAGTAATGGTTTTTGGCTCCGACAGTTGGGTCTGAACAGACAGCAATTTAGCTAGGCCTGGTGCCTTTAAGAGTTTCTGAACCAGCCGGTCCATATCCAGATCGGACAGGCTGACAGAAGACCTGGATGAGTGAATAGATGGAGCCGATTGGAGCAGTAGAGAGGGAGGTTTTTCGGCAACCGGTTCCAGAGCAGTGTCCCGGTTCCAAAAAGAACAGACTGTTGGCTCCGAAGTCAGTGGAGCCGAAGTCACAACACTTTCTGACTTTTTTCCTTTCTTTGCCCTGGATTCTGAGGAAGATTTGGACAATTTGCTGGCCTCAACCTGGTCAGACAATGCCTCTGAGAAAGGGTGTTTGATAATACTCCTAACAATTAACTTCCTCTTCCTTTCTGCAAGCACTCTAGTAGAAAAGGAGTTGCAGATACTACATGACTCCTGCAGGCGCACCTCACCCAAACAGTATACACACTGCAGATGGGCATCCATAACGGACATCTTTTGTCTGCAGTCTGGGCATTTTTTAAACCCAGACTTTGGATACTTTTCCTTCTCTTCATACATAGTGCTAACTACTATTCACAAAATCCAAAAAAATACTACTTAACTATATAAGATAGTTAAAGTTAGAGAGGATTAATCTAACTAACTACACACAGTACACACAGCCCAAAAAGGCAACTAGTAACAAACTATTTAGCTATATAAAGTTAAACAGGATTAAAGCAATGCAATATCAAAAAGCCCAAAAAGGGCAACTCTATCTAACAACTGTAAGAAAAGGCCAAAGGCAATCAAAAGATTTTACTGGGAAAGGGGTGAAAAACAGAAAACAACTGCTAATTAGATAATATTATATAGTTATAGTAGTAAAATATATAAAATTGAAATATAAAACTTGCTGAAAGTTGAAAACTCCCAATAATAGTCTCGAGCAACGCTGGAAACCAAGAGATCCGTGCCGCGGCTAACTAGATCTGAGGTAATTCCAGCAGTGCACTGTGGGATAAGGGGTTGGGTCTTGAGCTACTTGAGAACTTTGAGTTTGCTAGTCGGCCGTGTCGGAGCCGAGGATTGGCTCCGAACCCATCAGTGAAGAATGAACGGAGAGATTGAACAACTTCACATCAAGAATTACTTGTTTATTTACTTACATTTGTTAGGACTTTGAAAAAGATTTCAACTGGAAGTATACAGGCAACAAAGAAGCTCTCTTTTTTTTAACTTAGTTTAAGCTTGAATTGTCTAATCTAGAGGACATGAATCTATTCAGAAGATTGTTTCATTCTGTTTTTTAAATGTAGAGCAATTCTAAAGAGCTGCATAAATGAAAGTTACGTACTTACCATAATGCTAGATCCGTGTTGTCTTGTTTCATCCAGTTTAACAAATGGTTTCAGATTCAAATGGTTCTAACCTTGGCACCTTTTTCGAGACCTTAGATCCAGGGCTCTGACTCCTCCCTTACCTATAATTCCTGTTGGTCCCCCGATTACTTCAGATCAAGTTTGCCTGCATATAACCATAATATCACCCAAAGAAAAAAAAACAGGCCTAACTAAAAAGCCTAGCTAAAAAGATGATGTGCAACAGTGAAAGGCTGTCCAAAATTCAAGGCCCCTGGTCACGTCCAAACGATCAGCCAGGGGCCTAACAGTGACAATTTAGAATGGGGGACAGAGAGAGTGATGGTGAACCAGGCACAAGACAACATAGACCTAGGGTTCTCCAATTCAACACTGGGACAGAATCCCAAGCTCCCTGAAAAAAATGGGTGGTCTCAAAGAAGGATATCCCAGAGTATGGTGGAGCCAAAGGATGTATGAGATCTGCACTGTACGTCCAATCTGTAATTCAACACATGGGTATGAATTGTGGACCAAGCAGCTGCAACACAAATCTCATCAATAGGAACTCTATCCAAGAAAAGCAGTGGAGGTAGCCAACACTCTAGTAGAGTGAGCCTATGGTTTGCAAAGTAAAGTTAATCCCATTTTGTCATAAACAAAAGTAATGCAGTCAGAAAGCCACCTGGACAGTGTCACTTTGGAGACTCCTTGTCCAGATTTAGCTTTTGGGAAGGACAGAAAAAGCTAGTCAGACTTTCTGAAATGCTTTGTACAGTATAAATAAAATCTATGTTGCCAAAGAATGTCCAGTAAATGTTGAGCATATTCCCCTTTGTTTGAAAATTTGGTAAGGACACTGGTAAGTTGATTTTTTGATTAAGACAGGCTTCACAGGCCACATTTGGAAGGAAATTAGTTTGTAAAAATACTCATCTTTATGAAAGAGAAGGTATTGGGAGTTTACAAAACAATGTTTGTAGTTCAGAAATCCTCTTAGTAGATGGGACTGCTATCATAAAGATTGTTTTCCAAGTAATGAATTTTAGATGCACTGAAGAATTAGGCTCAAAATGAGCCTAGTCAGAGCCTGCATCATGATAGTAATATCCCAAGGGGGAAATGGATCCATGATTGGAGGTCTTAGTAGAAAAACTCAGTTTAAAAATGTTTTGGAAATCTTAAAAGGGACAATGGAATTTTGGTACTGTCCCACATTTAAACTGGAAACAGATACTAAAAGGACTTTGACAGCTGAAAAACGGGCACCTTTGTGAAATAATGCTGCCAAGAAATCTAGAAGGAAGAAGACCTGAAAAGGGGTCCAGACCTCTGGAGCAGACCCATATGGTAAATCTACTTGCTATGGTAAACCTTCCTGGTATTTGTTTTTTTTGTGAGGACAAAGACAGCCTGGCATCTATGGCCACCATTAATATTGGAGAAGCCATGTGGTCAATTCAGGGTCTTTAAGTCTTTGTGATGTGGACAGGTGATGCAGAATATCTGGATGTGGGTCCACCACCCAAAAAGGATGCTTTAGGTGAGGCCTCAGAAAGGGAAAACAAACCTGATGGGACTAAAAGAGAAAACTAACAACAACTTTGGCCTTGCACCTCCAGAGGGAAGGGTGAGAATGCATAAAGGAGAACCAGGGGCCAACTGTGGACTTGAGCATATCTTGGTGACTGTCCCCTGTGGAGGAATCAGGACAAAGTAACTGCTGCATGTGTTATTTAGTTAAGAAGCAAAAAGATCGCAAGGTTGGCCCCAGCGACTGCAAATCAACGTTACTACTGACTGATTGGGACCACTCATGGGGCAGGAGAATATACCTGCTTAGTTTGTCCTCCAGAACACTGGAAATTCTCTGGATGTATACTGCTACTAGAAAGTGTTGGGAAAACATTACCCACTGTCACACTCTTACGGCTTCCCGACACAATGGAAGGTTTCACCCTGTTTGTTGATATATCAGACTACTGCCACATTGTCCATCTGGATAGAACTCACGCCCTCAGGGAGGGAGTCCTGAAATACCTGCAGTTCTAGGAGGACTACCCTCATCTCCAAGACACTGATTTGATGATTGGCATCCTAACATGACCAAGAACTTTGAACCATCTTCCCTTCAAAATGCCCCACCCCAGAAGGGCAGCATCCATGGTTACAGTGCCTACCAGAGATGGTAGGGTGAATGGTCAATCCCAAGACACTGAGCGTGAGGTCAACCACCAGCTGATGTGTTTTCTGCTTATTGGCATGAGACATACTGATGCATGAAGGGGGGTGAGACATCAAGGACCATTTAACTGAAAGTACCCACTGTAGGACTCTCATATAAAGTCTTGACTGAGGTACTAGTGTGATCAAAACAGTCACTGAGCCCAGAAGTTGATGAATAAGTCTCAATGGGAGATGGGGTGATGAAGGACCTCTGAAGCCATTTGATGCAGAGACAGAGTTCTGGATGGTGGCAGTCTGTCTATTTGAGTAGGTGACTCCAGGTGGTATCCAAAGAACTCTATCAATTGTGTTGGTGTTGACTGGCTTTTGACAAGACTGATGGTAATACTCCTAGTGCAGAGCTAGGTAGAGCAATACATCCCTGCATTGAAATAGTAGATTCCTGGTTGATGCAGTGAGGAGCTAATCACACAAACAGGGGAATACCTGGAACCTTTGCAGTCTCAGATATGCTGCTACAACTGCAAGCACTTGGTGGACACCCTGGGGGTTGTAGTGAGGCAAAAGCGCAATGCTTTGAATTGAAAATGGCTGGCTCCCAGCTGGCAACAGAGAGATTTTCCTGGACTGCTTTGCTATCCTTTTACGACAGTATGCACCCTGGATATCTATCAAAGTCATCCAGTCATCTTTCCTCAGAAGAGGTAGAATAGACTAAACTGTGACCATATGGAACTTCGTCTGTTTTACAAACTGGGTGAGGCATCTTAGGTCCACAATGAGCCTGAAGTCCCCTGTTTTTGCAGAACCTAAAAGAACTTTGAATTGACTCCGGATCCTTGTTGGTCTGGTGGGACCTCCTACCTGACACTCTTTCCTAACAGCTTTCCTATCTATGCTGCTGCCAATTCCATTTGAATGGGTGGAACATTGGGAATTGTCTTCCTCTTATGAGGAAGGGAAACAAAGGGAATAATGTAGTCTCTAGTGATTATCTTCTGCACCCAGGAATCTTGGGTGATGGCCTGCCAGGTTTGAGGGTGATGGGATAAGCACTCCCATGACTGCTTCCAGTGTGTGGCAGTCAAGCAACCATTTAGGAGTGCTCGAAGGATTTCTCTGCAAAGGGATTTAAAACCCTTGGTTTTGCTGTCTGCCTCTGCCCCTGGGAGGGCATCTATTGAAGTTATTCCCCCCATCTGTCGGGAAGGGGGTGGCCTGTCAACCAAATCATCCTGGTTAAAAAAAAATGGAATTTTCAAAACCATAACTTCTTTCCACCCTTTTAGTTTTGGGAAAAAAATCCTTTGTGGTGGTGGAAAAACGTATGCCAGCTGCAGAAAGGGTCTTGCCTTCCTGTTCACTTCTGGTAAATGTTTCTTTTACCTTAGACCCCAACAGGGTTGAACCATCAAAGGGAGCATTGATAAAGGACATCTTGAAGCCTTCTGCAAAATCGCATAAGAGCATCTAGGTGTGTCAGCAAAGAACAATGTCGGTGCCTGCTACCCTTGATGTGCCATCAGCTGCATTAGAAAGTGGATGCATGGTCACACTGGGCAAGGTCTGAAGGGTAGACAGCCAAGACTCCATGGGCTTTTGGATGTAACAAGGCAGGTTACCCAAGAGGGATTTCGACAGTTCCTTCAAAACGTCCCTCTGGAAGCGAGTCATGTGAGGTAAGTAGTTCAGCATTCTGGCTGCAAATGTCATTGAAATGTGCATCAGTTTCCCAAAGCTGTCCAACACCCTGGATTCTCTATTAGGGGATAAAGAGATGTGCCCTCCTCAGACAGCTCCTTTCTTGTGGCTGCCAGAACAACTATGACATCTAATGGGAAACCATCACTCCAGTGGGATTTATTTCTAGGGGCCACTTAGATCAGCTCTACCATGTTAGGTTTCTTCCAGACCCACTGACAGACCAAGTCTATCAGCTCCTCAGCAGGTGGGACCACCCAGGACATAGAAGAGCCAGTCCCAAATGCCTTGAGGAACATCGACTCCTTTGGGGACAAGGCTTTGGTAGACCAGCCCCTCATTGCTTCATCAACTCTAGAATGTCTTCAAAAGAGATGTCTTCCAGAGAAGAACATGGGAAACCCTCCCTTCATTGAAGTTGGTGTCTTCTGTAACTGACACTGGAGATGAGTCTAAGCGCCTGTTCTTACAAGCCCATTTCCTGAGGCCCACCCCAGGAGGTCTTCTGCAGAAGGTGTGGAATCAGAAAGGCAGCTCATCAAGAGACAGATGCTGAGTGTGAACAAGGCTGACTGTTTTTATCATACAGGATGAGAGAACATGGTAACATGATACATGGGAGGCCAGGATGGAGCCAAGTAAAACAGAACCATCTCATCTCTGGATCTGGAGAGAACCTTCTCAAACTCCTTGAAAGTCTAAGCCAAAACCGGAGCTGAAACAGCAACCCCGAACTGAGGAGGATAGGGGAGAAATGTCTTCAGCTCTAACCTGACTCAGCTTCAAGTCCAACAATGTCAACAAGCTGTCCAGAGTCGAAGCATCAAGGGGCAAGGAAGACTCCAAAAAATTCAGAGTCAATCCTGGCCCCTCAGCCTCGGCTCTGACACTTCAGCTACGAGACTCATTCCAATCCAAGGCTAGGGTCAAAAGAGTGAGGGAAACCATTGGAGTCAAAGTTAATACCACTGTCGGCTCTGATGTGGGTACTTTATGGGAGAAATTCAGACCCACACTCATCAAGTCCAAAAGTTGGACCGGAAAAGGAGAGATCAATGGCAGGGCAGCAGGGGACCATGCCTGGAGCCACCAAAGGGGTAGTTGCTGGGAGTACCCCCCAGTTGAATCTGCATCTGAAGAAACATTAGCATCATCCTGTCAATGTCTGCTTCTGATAGAATCCTTGATGACTGGAAGGACCTGAAAGATGAATCCACAGACGGTGGTTGAGATGAGCACTGATGTTTCTCCTGTAAAAAAGGTGAATGGAGCCTCAGGTTAGCTGGCTCCAGAGAGAAAAAAGGGGATACAGATGGTGAATGGATCAGATGAACCTCCAAAGCAAGTGGATGCAAATACCTTGGGGTCTTCGGAGCCGGGCCGGACTGGTCCAATGAGTCTGGAAACCTTTTATTTGCTAGATTTCTCAAACCTCATTTCCTGGTCTGACTACTTTTTTCTCTTTCTTTTTCCTTCTTTTCCTTGGAAACTAAGGTTTATCAGACTTTTTAAAACGAGAAGATGGTTCAGAGGTTGAAAGAGATGACCCTCCCACTTGGGCAGGAAGAAGGCCCTTCAAAACTAGCTTAACACACTGACCTTGTAAAGCCCTGGTGCAGAAAGAGGAGCACACTTCACAATTGGCCTCTAAATGCAATACCCCAAACAACACAAAGGGAGTGAGAAGCTTGTGGTAGGATCCTATGCCCATAAGTTGAGCATTTTTTAAATCCAGCAGTCTTGTCAGACATGATTTTTACAAAGATACAAACAACAGAACACACCAACAGCACAAGTCAGAGCAACAAAACACTACTGAAGTGTTAAGAAAAAAAAAAAAAGTAATCTTATACGAAAGAAGACCAATATCTAAATACATCTAGTAATATATTTTTTGATAGGGAAGGCAGAAAAAGAAACAGGTTTCTTATAAAGGACAAGAAAGAGGTTCAGAATACGGTATAAAATTAATCTGATGGGATAATTATACGAAAGAAGAGCTAAGTAAAGAAACCTTAGAGAACTATAAAAAAATAAGCACTTCTCTAGGGGTTTACATCAAAGTATCGAAAAACCCACTTACTTGAAACACAGATCACCGAGATGACAGCAGAGAAACGGCACCTCATCAACTCCACACATCATCAAAAGGTTACCCAGGGAAAGAAGGCAGTCAGCCGAAAATAAAAACAAACCACAGCAAAACACTACGAACCCACACAAGTGGGGGGTTGTGTCCCCCCTACTAAATATGCCAACTCCGAGATCGCACCGTAGTGGACAAAGGAGCAAACTTACAGCTGTTGGCCAACTGCATTCTTTTCCTCAGTAACCTGTCAATGATGTGAGGAGTGGATGAAGTGCTGTTTCGCTGTTCTTGTATCAATGATTTATGTTTCAAGTAAGTGGGTTTTCAATACTCTGAAGTACACCCCTTTTCTAAACATCAAAGCAGAGCCCTTGAATCATGCTTCCGAACTAATCAAGCACCAAACGAGCTCTGAGATAATTGGTGGACCAGAAGGAATTATGGGTGGGGGAGGAGTAAGAAGCCTGGATCCAAGCTCTTGAAAAAAGCCCTGAGGTCGGATCCAGTAACCCAACTACTGAACTGGATGAAAAAAGACAATGTTAGATTACACTGTACTGTATCCAAATAAATATATTAGCAACTCATAATAGTACAATAAATCATACTTTATACAAAACAACAAATGGATGTGAGATAATTTTTTTTTAATTTTAATTTTTCAACAGTATCCATGAAAAAAAGAGCAAATCTATATACTGAAGCAAACACTTTTCCCTCAACTTATTAATTTTTTAGTACTGCTTATTAGAAATAGCAGCAAATAGTCTCTGATAACAATATCCCTACCTGTTGTTATAGAGTTCCATTCATAGGATCAAATGCCCGAAATGCCAACATAGAAAAGATCAAAATGAAAAGGCCAAAATGCAATTATGATGAAAAGCTGTTTTAGTTACCGAAGATCGCAGCAGAGCAGAGACTAGGGTTTTTGCCCTTTCCCCACTGTAGAGCAACCTTGTAGTTGGTATGTACAATTAGCAAGGAATGTGGGAGGTGCAGGGGGGGCCTGACCTTGCATACAGCATGCTTTTTAATTTTATTTTTATTTTGCGTTTTGACTTCTTCAGGTCAAGCTTTCGTGTATCAGTATTTCAAACATTCAGCCTTATTGTGATAGATCTACATTTTGTTAGTGTGTACTGTGCTAATACATATTCAGTTTTTGTATAGATTTTTTTCCCTTGCACATTTGGATAATATTGGTTAACAAATGGGAATAAATAAATATATGCATACATAAATAAACAGGCAAACTTCAAACTTCTCTGCTGAAATCACCAACATTTTTAGCATGACATTTAGTAAATATAGCAAGAAGATGCAGACGACTGCAGCAGAATAAGCTTTACTAATATAACCCTAAACTATTAGGATGTGAAGTAATACTGCCTAATTGAAAAGGCAAATAACCACAGAACAGAAACTCTTAAAAAACATATGAATATAGGCAATTACCCATGTCGTAGTTTTAGTGTTATGATCAATAAAAAATGGTCTTCCATTCACTGCATGACGCATTTCCCAGCCTGTAGGAAGAAAGCCCTGCTCATATTTCTGTTGCTGAACAGGACTGCGATTAGGAGTGCTGTATGCAGACTCGGAAGAGGTGTTTAAGGAGGAATCTTGATCTGATGCTCCATTGCTAGTCTAAAAACAAGATAATAAGTATTTTTATAACCTTGTGATTGTAATTCATGCATTTTTCTATCATATGAAAGACAAAAGACACATTCCATTTTATTTGTATCCCCTATACTACAATGCAATGTTTCTGTTGTTTAAAGGTACAGCCCAGCAAGGTTATGTGGCATTGGCCTTTTCCCTTTTGAAAAACGACATATGATCTGGACTGAATTTACTGGTGACTTTTAGGCAAAATCTATACTTACAAAAAAGTTAGTGGTACATTGGCATGTTTTTTGGTCTGCATATAGTAAGCATATCCAGTAAGAAAAAGCATAAGAGAAACATATAAATCTTCACGTCTTCATGCATGGCATCATAATTTGTAGGAAGAAGCCATGCCAGAAAATATGACAGACTACTAATGTAATTAATACAGACTGCAGGATCTTCCACTAAAATAATCAAAGCATTCTACACTATGCAAAGTTTTCAATGGAACCTCAAAACAGAGATATGAGAAGAGAAATTTACTTATCTGTACCTAGATTTCCAGGAGTCATCAGATGACTCATTACCTGTGGAATGCAAATCTACCAGAAAAGTTAATTTGCTCAGACTTCTAAATAGTCACTTTTGTAACCAGAGTGACCGGATACTTGCACGTTACCATAACAGGAGAGCTTCAAGAAGAAGTTAGTGCAACAGTAAATTATAACATCTGGGTTTACCTACTTTATGTCTCTTCCTTTCCAGCTAGAATTTTTTAGCAGTATCCTTGTCCCTATGAGAACCAATGTCAGCATTCTGTGGAAAATACATTTGTGTAGGTAAATTCACTGTAACAGTAGATGTTTGAATAAATCATTGTTGCAGTACCCTAAGCTACATGGGATGTCCTTCCCATGCTTTCCATGTCTTTGGATGCCTAGCTGGACATTTGCTCATCTTCACCTTCTTCTCCACTACATGCTTGCTGCAAATATCAGGGCAGTTGCACTGCATCCTGATCTGTCAACTGCTCATCACCCTTCTTACTGTCTCTCCAGAACTTCCATGCAGTGTGACAAGGAGTTCCTCACCTCTGTACTCCACACTTGTGAACATCCCCTTTGCTCTTGTACACTGGCACTAGAAAGCACAGCATATTTTTCAGTTACCTGGGATATGCCCCTCTCTCTCTCCACACTGCAATTAGTATCATTTCTGCCATAATGCACCCGGCATCTTGATCATGTGTGTTGTGACTTCATCTAAGCTTGCTGACTTCTCTGATTTCATTTTCTTTAGAGCACTTTGGAATTATTCTAGGGTGGGTTTTATTTTCTTCTTTCATCTTAGGCTGTGCACACAACTGTATAGCTCTGTGGGATTTTCTTCATTCAGAAGCTTCCTTGAGTGCACATTCTATCAGCCATTGTTGCTCTCTAGATTGTTGAGCAGATTGTTGCTGGCATCCTTTATGAATGGCATTGGTCAGCTATCTTTTTTGCCTTTCTTTCTCTTACTCGCAACCTGACAGAGCTTCCTTTCATGCATCAAAATTATTTTCATGGTTAAATCATCTATTTGCTGGTTTTACAAACTTTGAATAATGGTTGGTGTTACTAGAAGGGTCAGTTGTGAGGCACATTACCAGATCTGGACAGTTTTTTCTTAAAAAGCAATGTTTATTATTTCATCATATTTATTTTTAAGACATACCTTATTCATGCAGCACTTCTCAAATGCACACTGTGCTGTTGTTACAACATTTACTCATTCAGTTTTTTGAAAATTATACGAAAAGGCTACTTTTCAAGTAGGTCTTGTTTACAATTTCACAGCCAATATTTATCTTTATCAGTCAACACATTTGCTTACTCCTCAAACACACTTCCTTAATGGAAAAAAAAATTACTAAACATTCCTTTTCTCTAACTTAACAAACAGTATTCAAAACTATTTAAAATAATAATGTTAATGTCTTATTCCAGACAAGTGAAAGGTTGCACTCAACCTACTAACTCTTAAAATTTGCTATACCGACTGTGGAGGGTATATATTGAAAAGAAATTGCACCATAAATATATCCATCATATTTTTGTAGATTACTGCCTTGGTATGTACTGCAATGAATATACATATTCATATTTCTGTAGATTACTGTCTCAACTGCTGCTGATAATATGACAACAGTGTAGTAGCAGGATCAAGTAATTGCATTATATGTATTTCATCTACTGTTACTGCAGTGCTGCATCTCCACAATTCTAAAAATTATATATGCAACTCAAGAGATGAGAATGTACAATAACTCATGTAATTATTTAATTTAAGCGGAATTTTTCTGAATGTAATACTGCTTACAAATGCTTTTTAACTATGGTAGAAATCTTGGCTGTGTCAAATGGATAAGCACTAGAACTTAAGAGTGTGTTTTTCTATTACACTGAAGGAGATGCAGCAAATTCAATGCACTAAACTGCTGTCTCACTTTTTTGTACTCCTTTAACTCTCTACTGAACTCCTCTTAACCCATCTACATCCTTTAACTACTGACCCCTATCTGTGTGAACTTACTGATTCTATACATACTGTAGCTATAATCCCCGATTCCCATATAATGGTCACCACATTTCTCTCCCCTCCTCTTTCCCTAGATATTAAGGCCCAAGCCTAAAAACTCACTGACTGCCACTACCTTCACTCATAGAAGCTGCACTACCACCTGGATAATGGAATGTGCTCTTCTATGTATACCCAGTTTAAAACTAAAGAATGTTACAACTTTAAATACTGAAAGTCTTATTTTGTCAGCATTAAAGGCTGCCTGCACACCCCCGAGACCTCCCCCAACACTCACTATTTCTTTAAAGACCAGACTAATCTTTTTCTCTTTTGTATTTCTAGTTTATAACTGCCCTATTGTTGAGTCTAGGATTGATATAATCTATCTTTCTGGCTGAGGTATCCATTTAACTGTGTTTCCTTGTGAATACCTCACTGTAGCTTCTTACCCTTCCATGCCCACACCTCCTCTCACTTCTCGACTTGCTCTACTTACTCGAAGCTTCACTCTGTTGCACTCCTTACTTTTGGCTTCCTGGCTTACTGCTAGCTTTTTGTGGTGACCACTATTTCTGATCCAGTCTGCTCCATTCACCTTCGCTACACTCGGGCTCACTCTGCTCCCCTACCCCACCTCCATTCCAACCACCCCCTTTTCATTACACTTACACCCAAAACACCTTGTTCCAGCCCCTTTCACATCTCCTAATTATCCAATCCTAGCATTCCCTGGTAATTCCTTACCACCCCTCTCTCAAATCCTCCCTTCCCATCACTATCTCCATCTCACCTGCAGCATCTTAATAGATTCAGCTTTCACTACTTACCTGTAGAATACCATTTCTCTGTACTTCTCTCTCTCTCCCATACCCCCCACGAAAAAGTAACCTCATCTACATACATTTCATCTCTGATTTCTAACTTTTTACTACTGTCTCACACAAACATTATGCCCCCCTCTACCTCATAGCTATACTACTACTACTATATTTCTCATTCCTTACCTCTTATCATACAAAACTCAATCACTTACATACATCCCCAACATACACTTATCCTTTACTCCACAAGGAACCCTCCCTGTCCTTCCTAATCTCCCCCTCTCTTCAATTCTTCCTATACTCAACTCCACAAATTCAAAACATTCACTCTGTCAACTACTGCCCTTAAACCTAAATACAAACTCTATAGTTTCTAACTTCATAATATAAAACCAACCCCACTTTCAAAAACCATACTATTACATGGCGACATCCACCCCAGCCTTGGCCCTTCCATCCCAACTACTACTAATACCAACCTTACAAGACATCTCTCTATTTATGCAATTAATATAGTCTACCTAAGAAAGTTACAGAGCTATATTCCTGGATCATCCAGTACTCCCCTCATATCTTAGCCCTATCTGAAACATGGTTAAAACCACACATCTCTGATACTGAAATATTACCTCCCCACTACAATATATATTGTCGAGATAGAACCACCAAAACAGGTGGAGGTGTTGCAATTATGTGCTCTGAGCACCTCAACCGATCCGCCCTGCCCATATCACAGCCTAATTTTGACCCAGCTGAACTACTGCTTCTTAACTGTTACTTTAAACCCTCCCCCCAAAATAAAATTGCCATCGTGTCTATATATATTCCACCTACAAATAATATTCCTATCACTGAATCTGTCCTATCCTGGCTCTCAATGCATATCCCCTATGAGACCATACTACTTGGTGACATTGACATTGACTGGCAAAAACTATCTACCACTTCTCCTGCCCTACTTATCAACCTTCATTACTTCCATCAACTTATCACAACTCCTAACCACTTCAATAACAACAATGCAAACTCCTCCACCTTAGACTGGATTCTTATCTCTGATCCTACCTTATATCATAATGCCAGTACCCCACCCAACTCCCTAAGTGACCAGCTCCCTACTTGAGCCAATGGCACTCCCTTCAAATACCCAAGTCCAACCTGTTTACAGAATGTTGCAACCTTTCTTCCTTCAGCACTGAAACTTTTAATAACAGGCTCGCTTCTATCAACTGGAGTCACCTGAAGTACCTCAGACACAGTTCTACAGTTTGATTGCACATTTCTTGATATCCTTGACTCTTTAGCTCCTCTAAGAAAAGTTAGAATCAAAACAACCTACTCTCCTTGGCTCTATAAAGACACCCTCACCCTCATGAAAAAAGGGAACAAGTACTCGAAACAATGTCTAAAAACTAAATCTGCGACACTTTTCTAAAAATATAAAGAACTACAAAATCTTAAAAAGAAACAAATCAATAAAGAAAAGAAAAACTACTATTATAATCCCCAATTCACGCATAATTCTAACCCGAAAAAATTCTGGCACTCCATCAACAAAATTCTGCACCCTGGTGAATCTACCACCCCCAACCACTATCCTAACAATTCTCCCCAAGAAACTACAACCTTACTTAATATCCACTTCATTGAATCAATTCAAAAACTAACCCAAACCTGCCAAAGTCAAAACCACTCTCATACTATACATAATATGAGTAACACCATCCCTTTCTCTCTTAACCCTGTCTCCAGTGCTTAAAGTCCCTTCTACTAAAACTGAAACCATGCTCTCCCTCTACTGGCAACCTCCCTCCTCTCTTTCTTAAACTTGCAGTCCACTCTATAGCCTACCCTGTCTTAATCCTAGCAAACAGATCTATCCAAGAATCCACAGTCCCTGATATTTGTAAATCTTTCTACACCATACCACTACACAAAGGAGGTAATTCCACAAATCCATCCAACTACAGACCCACTGCCATTCTATCTCCATGTTCCAAAATCCTTGAAAAATGTATTCATAACCAGCTTCTTACATACCTAATCAATGAAAACTTTCTGACCCCTTCCTAACATGGTTTTAGGCCTAACCATAGCACTCCCACTGCCCTCTTATCCATCACTCACACTGTTGCTGAAGCCAGGGACAAAAATCTTCGTATAGCTTGCCTCTTCCTTGACATCTCTAAAGTTTTCAATACTGTCTCTCATTCAAAAGCTTATTGTTAAACTAACTAATCTTAACCTCTCTCCCTCCATGATTCATTGGTTCCTAAGCTCTCTCTCAAACAGACTCCAGTCTGATAGATGGCAATTCACCTGCTTCCCTTTCTTACCTATCCAATCTAGTGTCCATCAAGGCTCAATCCTTGGTCTTCTACTTTTCAACATATTCACCAATTATCTATTCTTCTCCTGCACCACTTCCTCCCTCATACAATACGCCAATGACTCTACTATCATCTCTTTCTCTGACATCACTAAACTTCTTTCCATCACTCAAAGCACTTTCCCATCTGTAAAAAATGTCTTACAGACCACCAAATTGTACTTAACCCCAACAAGACTAAGCTCCTATTATTCCTTCCCAAATTTCTCTCCTACCATAAATCCACCTTTACCATTTCTTTTCTTAATAACACCCTCATTAAACCAGAACCACACACCAATCTACGTGGTATAATAACTGATGACCAGCTAAGATTCGACATCCACACACAACACTGTATTAAAAAACTAATCAGAAACTGGATCTTCTCTACAGAAATAAAAAAATCCTAGCTCCCAACTCTAAACCCACACTAGCTGAAGCCTTCCTCCTTCCATGTCTCCTCTACGCCTCCCCTATCCTTACGCATCTACAGTCACCCCTAGTTACCAAACTCGAACAAACTTACAAAAATATTGCCAGGTTCACCTGTAACCAACCATATAAATCACATCATTGCCTTACCCTGAAAAAACTTCAATGGCTTGAATTCCCCCAGCTCCTGCTTCTTTCCCAGCTGCAGCTCACACACTCCCTGCTAAATAAACACTTAACCCGTCCCTCTCTTTTTTCCTTAGTATCCCCTTATATCCTTGCTCGTTCACTCAGTAGCTCTGACCAGAACCTTCTTGACATCTATAAACAAAAAAAAGAAAAAAATACTGGCAAACTCCTCTACAAAAACTCAGTGTCCCTAGCTTGGAATAGGTTTCCTCCTAACATCCATAGCATTACTAGTACCAACTGCTTCAAAACTAAAGTAAAAAACTACTTCCTGAACTCAAGATCCTGCCCTTGCCATAATCCTCCTTAATTGCCATCTCCACACTCCTTTTTACTTCCACCTCTCTTCTACTTTTCAGAATACGTTGTTCATATTTCTCTCCATTCTTACAAATGAAAAACTCACAATCTTATCCTTGAACATCTACCCTCTGTTCCTGGCAACATAATAAGAAAACCTGTCTGCAGAAATTTCAGTATTATTATTATGCTACCATAGAAAAGATTTACTGTCTCTGCTTCCTCTCATATATACATTTTAATTTTTTATTTTTATAAGCTGTAACCTTTGGTTCATCACTTGCTTATGTTATTGTACATTTTTCTGACAGCCATGTTTTCTACACTGGAGGTATATTCATTGTACTTTATTTATTTAATTTCTTGTTTTTTTTCTAGAATGCATGTCAACTATATATTTATGTACTGTCATTTTTTTCTGTAAGTTGGAGCTTTTCTCCTCGGGTCTCCGCTGAAAACAGGCCATATGGCTCAGTTGGACTAACCCAGTTAACAAATGTCAAATAAGTAAATAAATCATGTCAGGATTTTTTGTAGTGCCATTCATTTCCCATTTCATGTAGAAGAGACGACCTGCCCTGTGCCTTACTTTCCTGCATACTTATATATTTCAATAATTCAGCTATATTCAGGCTTTCCCTCCTCCGTTTACTACACAGTTCAGTTCACATCTATTCCATTGCAATCAAAATGTTCCTTTGCTACACTCAGTATCTCTGAGTTCAATTTTCTTTATTTCCTTCACCATTTTATAATCTGAGTTAACTTTCAGTCTATTCACTGTTTTCCATTTTCTTGTGATTGCAGTCTTTGCCACTACCAATAACAAGAAAAGCAAATTTTGGATATATCTAGATTACTTGATCTTGTACCAGCTTAGCAAGAACATAACATTACTGAAAGTAACTTCTTCTCCAATAACTTGATCAATAAACTTTTTTTTTAGTTCTAGCATATACGGACAAAATTCAAGACAATCCCAAAATATATGTTCCCTGGTTCCCCTCTCTAGTTCATCACATCTCCAAAATCCTCCCCTTGCCTGCAGAACATTACTGTATTCTCACAAGTGTGCAGAAGTATCCGCTTAAACATTTCTAGGCAAATATCCTGAACAGCCTTGACATTATTGTGTACCCTAAGGAACAAATTTTCACTCCTTACTTTTCAGTAAAGGATTTGTTCAGTCCATCATTCCAGTCCTGCTTAATTTTAATATGTTTATCTTTTGTTTCAAATGTGTCTTGCATTCTCTGTTTATACTTCTATTTTTTCTAGCTGTGACCTTACCTCTGTTAAAACTCTACTTACTAACACGTTAGCCCTAGGTAGACCAAGTGGTCAAACGCAAATCTGGCTTCGTCCCAAAGTTTTATTTCCCCCATTAAACAGATGTTGCCAATATCTTAGCTTAGTTCATTTCTTCCTCCAAATATCTACAACCCTATCTAAGTTTCCATCTCTACCTTGTTGTATAATGTAGCCTGTTGGTGTCAATCATTTCTTCCAACCCTTCATACTTCTTTTAACAGAAGTAGCTGTTTGACAAATTTATATATGTATTCACATGCATAATTTACATTGTTACATCAATCTAATACATACCAAAAGTTAATGTTTGCCAGTTACTTCCTGTTGCAAAATCATTGTCTTCCATTTAGGCATATATGTCTGGAGTTGATACAAATGTAATAAAAGTTTAATTTGTGTAGCTTTGAAGTAATGTCAGTTTTTCCCACTGCATTATTTCCTTCCTATTGTCCCCAAAATACTTCTTTATTTCCATCTTTATATTTTGGTGTAAAGAAGAATCTGTGGCACCAGAAACATTTTTATTGGTTATATCTTATTGTCTTCCTCCATCAAGGGCATCTATCATTATAGTATTTTACTAATAATTTTAAAGCAATATTGTAAAGAGAAAAAGTTTTAAAAACATACTGTTATTTGTCTTTTTCCTCTTCTTCCAAAGTGAACATGTTATTTGTTGGGATATGCCTATCAAAGATGGGCCTCATCTGTGAACAAAATGCAGCATTGCCTATAAACCTGAATGATATTTGTTTTCTGCTTTTCAGAATAAAGAGATTTGGTTATAGCTCAGTGAAGCCTGGGATAAGGACACACGGCCGAGTAAGAGTTAATTTACTGAAGCAGGCTGTGTGTCCTGGAAAATTTGAGCTACCATTGTTGAACTGAACATTCTGTACTTCTTGAACATTCTGTACTAACTGTTGGTTTGAGGTAATTTGTGGTAAACATGTTTACCCTATATGTTTTTCATAGCCAACTGTCAACGGTCAGAAATGTAACAAAAAGTTGTTTTGCTTGCAGTATAAAAGTTGATGTCAGTAAACAAGTTGACCAGAGGAGATCATCTTGGCCAACATGCTGTGTAATCTGGTTAGCTGCTAATAAAGAAGTTTTTCACCACCTGAGGCAGATGTGACTCGTTTGAATTTTTCTTCTGACATTTTGGTCCTTCGGACCGGAAATCTCTACGAAGATACGGATCAGACCAACAGAGAGACCGAAAAAGCTGTGCAGGTGAGGGTTTCTCATCTTAAGATTCCCTCGACTGAAAGCCCTCCGACTGATTTGTCGTTGAAAGGAGGCTGGCCGCTCTCTGATCCCTATCTGAGGGACGGTTTCTGAACAAAAAAGGGGAAACGGAGTCTCATCTGGTTCAGGTAGGATGAAAAATAAATTTTCTTTTAATTTAATTTAATCTTGTCGACAAGGGTTTTATTTTTAGTTAAGGGTGGGTAGGATTACTTGTTAAGATTATTTTGTTAGGATCACCCATTAAGATAGCCCCATTTTATAATAAGCCCTGTAAAATAACTTTGATACAGTCCTAAAATAAGAAATTTAGGGGAAACATGGGTTCGAGTTGCTGCAAGTGTGAGAGTGATGTCTGTTTAAATGTTGATGCTAAGTATATGAAAGGTTTAAACAAAAATAATGTTAAATTTTTGAAAAAGTGGAAGTTGAAATATGATTTTGATGGTACCCTGAATAAGAATGCCTGTGCAAAATTGGTTAGAGATTTGAAAAGAGATGCAGGAACTAGAACTAAAAAGCAAAGACAATTGGGATTTCCCCAAGCACAAAAATGGTTAGAAGAAGCAAATAAACGAGTTATAAAAGAAAAACAGTGCCAGGAAAAAGAAAAAAATAAATCAAAAGGGATCACTGGTGCCAAGTGGAAAAGTAGCTTTATTTTTAGATAAGGAGGATAAGCATACAGTTTGTGCGGTACAAAGGCAGGCAACTGCCCCACCGTATGGGGAAATTGCTGCTGCCATACCGGCGGAACCTCCTCAATAACAGTCTGAAGATGTGGGATCTGTACAGCAGGGTGGGTTATTGGCTGCTCAAGGAAATGTTGTGACCCCTCCAATTTACCCGCAAATTCCCGTAGTACCCAAGGTTGCTTTGCAACAGGTAGACCAACCTATGCAGTTAAGTTCAGGACCAGCAGGGCAAGGACGTTGGGCCATTAAACTTTCTGATTACTCAGAAGCTCTTCCCTTAATACAAGTTGCAAACCCACAAGCAGGGGATGTTGGACAAGAGCCAACTATTTTAGTTTATCATCCCTGGGCTAGAGAGGATATAAAACGAGCTACAGATGGTATTCCTCATCCCAAGGTTAATTTTCAAAAGTTTTCTGAGGATATAGTTGGTATGCATTTAAGTTATCATCTAAATGGTTTAGAAGTAGAACAAGTAGTGCGACAAATCCTGGGTCCAGATTGGCACTTAGTTTGTGGTGCTTGGACATGTACGGCAGATGACGGCACTACATTAAAGCATAATTCTGGGGTGTTAGACACACGAGTCACTGATCTGTTGAAGAGAATTTCTGATAAGTGGCGTCCAATAGCAGATTGGACAGAAATAAATCAGTGCATCCAAAATGATGATGAATCTGTAGATCACTATATTGTAAGATTGACAGAAGTGTTCAATAACCATTGTGGAATGATGATTCCGCAGGATCAGACCAATGATAGTCTGTATGAACAGCAATTGAAAAATGCTTTTCTTAAGGGATGTAGGGCTCCGATAAGTAGTTTTATAACTAAGCATATGGTAGATCATAGAACATGTAGACTGCAACCTTTGTTTGAATATGCACGGCATGCTGAGCCACATTTCAATTTAAAAAAGAAAAAGAAAGTACAAGTGTTAGCAGTAGGGGATGATGGTGGTATATTCTTGGTACAGGACCAAAGGAGGCAAGGGCGCCGTGGTGGCGTAAAAAAATGTGGGGGCCCGAAATGGGACACGTTAAATAAACCGGGTGGACATTCGGAGGAATATGAGGGGAGGTTAAAACGTGGAGAATGTTTTAAATGCGGTAGACGTGGGCACTTCGCTGCCGACTGTGAAGAGTGGCAACATCCCCCACAGCTTACGAACAAGGGCTCCGCATGACTATATGATTGTAAAGGAAGGCGCCAAATTCATTATTGTGATTATTGTAGAGAAGAAGAAAGTGAGAATGATTGTGATGATGATGAGGCAGACACTCTCTGCAATGAATGTCAAAACACTCAGAAGGAAGGACGGGATTGTGACTGTGAAGTCATAAACCTGGCATATTTGGGTATTGCTATGCATCTAGATCAAAAACCCATGATAGAGTTTTTGGTTGAGGGACAAAAAGTGGAGTTTTTATGTGATTCAGGTGCATCGCGTACACTTTTGGGTCCAGGAGTTCTGCCTCCGAACTGCGAAACAGATGAGTTTGTCCTTGTGAAAGCGGCAAACGGGAAAATCTATAAGGAATCACTGTCTCATCCTCTATTGTTCACAGATCCGCAAACAAACCAAACTGTTAGGTGTAGGGTAATTATATCGAAAGTTTGTCCAGTTAATTTGCTGGGAAGAGATTTGATGCATTTGTTTGGAATAGCAGCAATTCCCACACCTAAAGGCATTGAGGTGAAAAGGTTAGCGGATGGCTGGGTGGTACAAGGAGTACAAGACTTGTTTTACTGGTATAGCCAGGACTTGATTTCAAACGGGTCGGGGAGGGTTGATACAGATTTGATCAACTTAGCTTTAAGTAAACCTAGGAGCGGGTCACCGCAGGTTGCGGCGCACTTACATTGTACAATGTTCTACAGAAAGACCCCTGGTCCAGATAAAGAATTTGAAAAAGAATTCTTTAAGCACAAACGTGCAAGGATAATTTTGAATGATATGTTTTGGGATACGCAAGGTAATACAGTACTGACCTGTACTTTAACTAAGGAAATTAGTTCTTTATATCGCTCAGGTTATAGCCCACATATTTCAATTACTAAAGCGGTGGGGACACATTGGGTAGATTTGGCGAAAAAGGTAACGAATTGGGACACAATGTCCGAAAGTCAGTTGAAGGATCAACAGATCCAGGTACAAAGATTAAATTGGGTGACTTGGGCACAACCAAGTGTGCACCTCAGGGATGACAAAACAGAAATGGCATGACAAATCCTCCTAACTCAAGAGGAAGATAGTGCGTTAAGTGCCTTGCCTGTAGATTTATGGTCAAAAGGTAAAGGGGATGTAGGACTGATGAAAACAGCAGGTGAAATTTGTATAACTCCAAAGTCAGGTTTTAGACCTCGTAAGCACCAATACCCACCAAGTAAACAAGCAGAGGAAGGAATTAAGCCAGTTACTGAGCAGCTAAAACAGGTAGGAATTCTTGTTGAATGCCCAGATTTGCCCTGCAATACTCTGTTGTTTCCTGTAAAGAAACCGGATGGGTCATGGAGGTTGGTTCAGGATTTACAAGCAGTTAATTCAGCTGTGATCCCCAGAGCACCAGTGGTCCCTGACCCCTATACATTACTTAATGATTTACTACCTCAGCACAGATATTTTTCTGTCATAGATATAAGCAATGCTTTTTTCTCCATACCACTACATAAGGAGAGTAGATTTTGGTTTACATTCACTTATCAAGGTAAAAGATACACCTACACCAGATTGCCACAGGGTTATTGTGAGAGTCCGACAATATTCGCACAAGAAATGGTTGCGAATTTAGCTCAGTTTGTTCCCCCAAAGGGAAGCCAGGTTCTGTTGTATGTAGATGATATTTTGTTGGCCTCACCCACACAGGAAAGTTGTAAAAGGGATACCCCTGCCCTTCTTAGTTTTTTAGCTGAGCAAGGACATAAAGAATTGGCAGAGAACTCTGGGGTAAGTAATCCCTTTACAGACTTTCTACAAGCGTGGTTTGGAAAATGGCGTCATCTCATCAGCAGTTTCCTGGTGTCCATTGGAGTCGCTGTGGCTATCATGGTGGTATGTGGTTGCTGTTGTATACCCTGTATCAAAGGTCTTCTACAAAGACTGGTTGATACTGCTGTTACGAAGATGATGTACCAGCAATTGCAACAGACTGGTGAAAGTGAATACATTGAAATGTGACTTTTTGCAAATTGTTTTGAAGTTTAAAAGTTTGTCTTGCCAATGAAGTAATGTATGCAAAGAAAAACTTAGTTTTTACCATATATTGCTGAAATAAAAAGACAAATAAAAAGTGTTTTCAGGGGGGAAATGTTAAGAGAAAAAGTTTTAAAAACATACTGTTATTTGTCTTTTTCCTCTTCTTGCAAAGTGAACATGTTATTTGTTGGGATATGCCTATCAAAGATGGGCTTCATCTGTGAACAAACTGCAGCATTGCCTATAAACCTGAATGATATTTGTTTTCTGCTTTTCAGAATAAAGAGATTTGGTTATAGCTAAGTGAAGCCTGGGATACGGACGCACGGCCGAGTAAGAGTTAATTTACTGAAGCAGGCTGTGTGTCCTGGAAAATTTGAGCTACCATTGTTGAACTGAACATTCTGTACTTCTTGAACATTCTGTACTAACTGTTGGTTTGAGGTAATTTGTGGTAAACATGTTTACCCTATATGTTTTTCATAGCCAACTGTCAACGGTCAGAAATGTAACAAATGTTTTGCTTGCAGTATAAAAGTTGATGTCAGTAAACAAGTTGACCAGAGGAGATCATCTTGGCCAACATGCTGTGTAATCTGGTTAGCTGCTAATAAAGAGGTTTTTCATCACCTGAGGCAGATGTGACTCGTTTGAATTTTTCTTCTGACAAATATCATCCCGCATTTCTTTGGCTGCATGTCCCACATCCTCTTTTAGCCAGATTCCCAAATATTTCAGTCTGTCATATCCCTACAAAATGGGGTACTTCTGCACCAAATCAATTTTAGAACACACCTCTGATTTTGATTCTTCACTTTATAACCTGATAATCTATTGAAGGCATACAACTTGTTGAATACTTTGTCAAAGTCTGTCTCTGGGTTTGAACCATACAATATTATATGACTTATCTTTTTTTCTTTATTACTCCAACTGTAACCTAAAATACTGAATTATTTTAACATCTGTGACAAGTGGTTCTAAGTACTTAGCAAGTTATAAGTGTGACAGTTGGCACCTTTGTCTTACACCTCCTGAGAGATTTATTGTTTCTGAAACCCCTCTATCATATTTTATTTCTGTTTGAGACCCTTCATATATCTCAGAAATTAGGAATATCAAGTCATGTGGAAACCTGAAAGCCTCCTGGGGTCTTCTCATAAAGTTCCATGTGACTCTTTCAAATACTTTTGCAGCATCCATCCTATCAGTATTAGTGACTTTTTATTACTCTCAGCATCTCTTTTAATAATTAATGCTCTGTTTATATTATCAAATATTTGCCTACCTTCTATGAAACTGCATTAATACAGTTCTATGTTTTTTTTTAAGATTTTTGCTAATCTCTTTGTCATGGCTGTCATAAACACTTTGTAACCACGGTTTAGAAATGAGATGGGTCGACATGATCCTGCGTCGTGTCTCTTTTCCATCTTTAGGAATGAACACTAACATAGCCTTACACTAGGAAAAAGACATTTTCTCATCAGAAAATATATTACTGAACAACTCTCTTCAAACTGTGCTACATTATCCTTCATTCATTTCCAAATCTCTGTTGGAATTCCAACTATTTCTGGTGTTTTCCCAACATTTTGGCTAACAACTGTTTCCTCTATTTCTCCTTCCTGTATCCTTTCCAATTTCCATTAGTGCATTTCTACCATCTTCACTTATTTTAGGCAATTTTAACCCCTGTAGATATTTATTCCCTTCATGTATTCTACATTTTAAGAGCATATTCTCTGTCTATAAAACAATGTAATATGTTTGTATTACCTCTGCAAGTTTTTTCTGGTCCAGTTTCTAACATTCCATTTTCCCACTTACTGTCCCTAGTAGTCACACTTTCCACTTTCTACTGTCTTAACCTTTGTGCTAACAGTTTAGCTGCTTTTGCATTATTCTCAATGATCAGCTGCCAAAGTGCTTTAGACCTATATTCACTTACGTTCTGCCTTTTGCTACTTTAAACTGCTCCTCCCACTACTCCACCCATTCTAGATGGTTCTGTTCCAGAATTTCTTTCATCTCTTCAGCCCTTCTACATATTAGACCAGATTTCTGATTTTCAATTTACAATAATCTCAATTAAAATAAAGGCACTTCTGACTTTAAAATCTAGCTTTGAAACAAACGTTTCATTGTTTCATCAACCCAATCTACAGACATTTTCCTTTTCATAAAATATGTGAGAAAATGTCAGTGTCATTTAATGCAATGTAATTTACACATGTGCATGATCCACTGGTACTGAGTGTGTTTTTTTGTCCTTTGCTAAATTCTCCTGTTCTTTAGTTATATATCTATCCAGTCTAGCCCAGTTTGGTATTTCCCAGAAAATGTGTGAACTCTATACTATCTCTTCCTAATCTCATGACATCCAACAGCCCAAATATACGCATATATATTTTTTGCTAAATATGTACCCCCAGTAGAATTTTATATTTTCCTGGACTTCCTGAGATATCTGCCTTACTGAATGTTATATTTCAGTACAGTGCCACTATCAGAAGTTCTGATGAAAAGCTATCACTTCCTTCATAATTTGTTTTACTTCTTTTATTTTAGATTTTGAGGGTATGTATACTGCAATCAGTGTAATTTTTATACCTTTTGGCTTTCTGCCCAGATGTTAGAGAACATTAAAGTGTTTCTGGTTACTGGCTGGTCATTTGTTTGTTTTAATTTTCATACCTAGCCACCTTCCCTTAACCAATATGCAGCTACTTAGTTTGTCCTTTTTGCTCTTCTTCCACTATTAAGCCAATATTTGTCATAAGTAAGGCTTGTTTTAACTCAGCAGATCCTGTTTGGGTGTTCTGCAGACTACTGCAGGACCAGAAATGAGATAGAAATATGTTTTTGTTGATTATAAGTACCTTTTTGGCTTTTCTTGACTGTTTTTGCTAACCGTACTTCTAAAAGCCGTTTTAAAGTAGTCTTGCTACTATTTCTACTGTATTTTATTATTTAAATCATTTTACTATTTGTGCACTTGGTTTCTGCTTAAATTCAAAGTTTAAACTGCATTTACTGCTGTAGGCTACACACTCAAGTGTGATAGCCTTTTATGTGCTTATTTACTGTTTAACTGCATTTTTCTGCTTAATTTAACCTTAAAAAAAAAAAAAAAAAAAAAATTACTATCTGCTTGCTTGTTTCCTGCCTTTTTCTATAGTAGAATAGTCCGGATCCCAGATTTGCTGGTTTTAGGACTTTATTTTTGCGTTTCTGAGTTGTCCAGACCTTGCTGTGGTAGAGGGAAGTCTTTCTGCTTATCAGTGGGAGTGGCAAGCATTGAGCAGCCTATCTGTCGCTAGAGGAGTGGTTTCCAGCTCAGGAATTGTACTTCATTGACTGTTAGGGGCTGCTTTCTAGCCCTTTCAACTTTCTGGCTTAAAAACCCGTGTTTGCGTGGCTTTGTGCTTGTTTTAGCTCAGCAGATCCTCTTTGGGCATCCTGCAAATTACTTTGTGTCTTTCGGCTTTTCCCGGTTAGGGGTCACCACAGCGGAACTCCGGTCCGCTAATGATTGGCAGTAGAGCTTTACGTGCTGGCTTGCCGGGCCTAACGCACAACGTTCAATGAAGGAACGCCCGTTCACGCATGTCGCCACACAGAAGACGCTCTGACTGAGAATGGAACGGGCAACGTCTATCCTGCAAATTACTACAGCACCAAAAACGAGAGATACTTTTTTGCTGACTGTAAGTACCGTTTTGGCTTTTCTTGACTGTTTTTGCTAACCACACTTCTAAAAGCTGTTTTAAAGTAGTCTTGCTACTATTTCTACTGTATTGTACTGTTTAAATCATCTTACTGTTTCTGCACTTGGTTTCTGCTTAAATTCAAAGTTTAAACTGCATTTACTTTTCTGCACTTACTTACTAATTGCATTTTTCTGCTTAATTTTACCTTAAAAAAACAAAAAAAAAAATGACTGCTCATTTCCCATCTTTTTTCTATACTAGAATAGTCTGGATCCCAGATTTGCTGGATTCAGGGCTTTATTTTTGTGTTTTTGAGTTGTCCAGACCTTGCTGTGGTAGAGGGAAGTCTTTCTGCTTATCAGTGGGAGTGGTAAGCAATCAGCTGCCTATCTGTCACTAGAGGAGTGGTTTCCAGCTCAGGAACTGTACCTCATTGACCGTTTGGGGCTATTTTCCATCCCTTTCAACTATCTGGCTTAAAAGCTTGTGTTTGTGCATCACGCAGCACCACTTAGCTAGGGCTAAACTATTACCGGCGCCAGAAAGTCTGCTCTTCAAATTTACCCTTAGAACTAGCCAGCGTTCCCGTTTTAGCACTCAAACCTGATTCTTTGAGTTCACCACTTGCTTAGAACTCATTGTAAGCACTAGATATTCTAGAAATTGCTACAGCACTCAACTTTCCTTACTAAGTAAAGAGGAAAACAGTTCTAGTACTTTAATAAATAAGCACCTATCCAGGCATGTCTAAGGGTCAACTCCCAGTGTTATCTCCTGTCCCCCTGGTGAATCTGGGAATCTTGGGGCAAGGTAGCAATTGCCTCATGTACACATATAGCCCTCTCCTCCTACCACCCAACACTACAACCTGTGAGAGATGCACTTATATAGCCAAGCTGGAAGCCAAGTTCTCTGAAGCCAAGACTGGACTAGTCAGTCAAGAGAAGAAGGTAAATACCTGCACCACACATAGTCTTTCAAAACCTCCACCAACAAAACCCACACATAGTAACACAAAACACACACCTACATTTGCAGAGGCTCTTAAAAATCTGCCCAAGCAACAGAGACCTCCGTAGCTGAAACGTAAACAACCACCACCACCCCAACACAACCCAAGCAACACACAGCTGACAAAACCTGTGTGCCACTCAACCTCAGCCCCTAAGGCAAAACAACATACCCAACAGGCTAGTCATAGGCGACTCCATATTCAGGCACACTGATGTCCCACTCACCAGTCTAAACAAGGAGAAAATTACAATCAGCTGCCTGTCAGGTGCCACGATCCACCATATAACGCACACACTCAGGTCACTCCACCACAAGTACAAATACAACTCTGTCATTGTCCATGTTGGAATGAATGACCTGAGACGTACCTACATGGACTACATGAAAAGAGACATGGAGGAGCTCTCAGATCTTGCACCCCAGGCATGTATGACCCTAGCCCTGAGTAGCATCCTGCCATCACCCAGAATGATACCACAGTACAAGAACAAAATGACTGACTTCAACAATTGGTTAAGCTTCTGGTGTCATTCTAGGAGGATCCGGTATCTGTCTGCCTGGGATGACATGACTGACAGACCACGATGCTTTGCCAGAGATGGCCTGCACCTGTCGCTCCTGGGATTCCGGATACTGGCTAAGGCTCTTACCACCCCTATAGTGCCTTTTTAGGCAGGGTTCAAATGACAAAATTACCACCGTAACAGGTGCAAGCAAGCAATATCTGAGGGTAATGCTACTCAATGCTAGAAGTCTAAACCTCAACATGCACTCACTCGAGGCACTCCTTAAAATGGAGAACATCGACATCTGTGCAGTGACAGAGACCTGGCTACAATTCATACCATACCTTTCGGCCACCTAACCTGGACCGAAACACTAAAGGTGGAGGTGTCTCCATATTCACCAGGGATATCCACACCTCCAGGCTAGTTGCCCAACATAATGCATCCTAAGATTCTCCAGGTACAACTAACACTAGGCAAGGCTGCAATCCATATTGTAGCTTGCTACAGATCCCCCACCATGCCCCATGATTCCCACTCCACTTTTCTTAACATACTGGAAAATATTAAGGTACAACCAAATACCCTAATACTGAGCGACTTCAACTACTCCACCATTAACTAGAAAAGCTACTCATGTACCAACACATTTGCTCAACGATTTTTGGAATTCATAAATTCCAATGCCTTGGATCAACTTATCCATGCCCCCAGCAGGGGCACCAATATCCTAGACCTGGTCATTACCAACATGGGCGACCGATGCTCCACATCAGAGGCCAGCTCCTTGTTGTCCAGATCCGACCATAAGCTAATCACCCTAGACATCCACATCCCGCCTCCACCCCCCATTAAGGTAACCACTGTAAAAAAACTTCTCCAAAGCCAACTTCAAGCTTCTCAAGACAGAAGTGGCAAACTTCATGACACCCATGCAGACGGAAAGTAGAAGTACAACTGATGAATCTTACACCAATGCACTGTATGAACACATACACGAGTGCATGGACTGTGCCATCCCAAATAGAACCAAGACGCGCTTCTCCAAAAAAAGGAAGCCAATCTGGTGGCCCCTACCATAAAAAAACTCTACAACAGAAGGAAGAAACCGTTGCAAAAAAAGAGTAAAATCCCAGGAGTGGAAAAACTCCCTTGTCAGCCTCAGTAAGAAGCTGAGATCCCTCATAAAATCCTCCAAAGCTAGTTATGAAAACAAAATTGCCACAGATTCTAAAGACAACCACATGCCATTCTATAGTTATGTCAAGACTCAATGGGAACACTCAGATCTGCTCTGAGTTACAGCACAATAGCACTAAATATACAGAGCCAACTGATATTGCCAACATCCTGGCAGAAAGGTTCAGTGCTAACTTCACCCCCCCCTCACCCCCTTAAGGGCCCATCTCAATACTGGAAGAATGCCAAGTCTCGGTCATCACGGCCGCACAGGCAAAAAACGCACTCTCAAAAGCCAAGAATACAGCATCCATGCAACCAGACAACATCCTGGGCTGTGTTCTGCACAAACTACAAAATGAACTGGCACCCGACCCAAGTACCATGTTCAATCAGAGCCTCACTTCAGGCTTTGTGCTTACTGAAAGGCGCACAGCTATGGTTATCCCACTCCACACGGTGGGATCCACCACGGACCTTAGGAACTACCGCCCCATTAGCCTGCCGAGCCTGATCTCCAAGACCATGGAACATATCATCATGGAACTTATAAACAAAGACATAGGTAACTTTTAAACTCTGGACCCCACCCAGTTTGGGTTTGTGAAAGGCAGATCATGTCTCCTAAACCTGACTGACTTCTTTGAAGCAGTCACCAGAGCCGTGGATGAGGGTAAGGTGGTTCACACAGCCTATCTACACCATGACAAGGAATTAAACACCATCCCCCACACTGGAATCATAAACTCACTAAACTGGGCATAAATCCCTATGTCATGCAAAGGGTTGCCAACTGGCTCACTGACAGAGCCCACACTGTGAATGTAGCCGACTCCAAATCTGACTCCAGACCAGTGACAAGTGGAGCACCACAGAGTTCAGCCCTGGGTCCACTCCTGTTTGGCATCTACTTCTCTGAAGTTCAGGCCAACACAGAGGGTGTATGGCTAACAAAGTCTGCAGATGACTGCAAACTGGGAGCCATTATTGAATCCCCAAATGATGTGAACATTCAACAAAAGGGCCTCACTAAGACAGATGCCTGGTGTCAAAGCCATGGCCTCAAGCTCAATGCCAAAAAATGCATAGCCATCCCCTTTGGGAAAAACCCTGTGCCCATGAACTACCACATAGGCGGTAGTCCACTTAACACCGAATGTGTGATAAGAGACCTAGGGACACAGGTGGACAGTAGTCTCTCCTCTGATAACCATAATGCAACTGTAGTCAGGAAATCCTTCTACATGGCACACCTCATCACAAAAGGTTTCTCATCCAGAAAAAAGGAGGTCATTGTTCCTCTCTACTCATCCTTCATTAGACCTATTATAGAGTACTACGCCCTGTTTGGTATGTACCTCACAAGACATTTACAACAATTGGAAAGGGCGCAGAAATACTTCACAAAGAGGATCACTGGCCTCAAACAGATGCCCTATGCAGACTGTTTAAAAAAACTCCAGCTCTATTCTGTCACATATCGCCTACTCAGAGGCGATCTCTGCCTAGCCTACAAAGCCATGTCAAACCCAGAGCTGCTGGGCATGCTACACTTAAAGAAGTTCCAATCCCTCCGAGCCACATGCTCCATGGACCTAAACCTTGTCACCACAATAAACAAAACATGCTGAAGGGATACGTTCCTGTCCCAGAGACTCCCCATACTCTGGAACAGACTGCCCATTCATGTCAAGCAGAGCACATCAATAGCCCTCTTTAAGAAAAATCTTAACGACAGGATGGGAAATAGGAACTACACCCCGGGGATCACTTCTGTGGCTCTGCTTGACAGGGGCACAGGAAAATAATTTTGGGTGGCGAAAGCCAAGGAATCTTTATGGCTAGGCTTATATAGGCCCTAGTGCCTATAGCCTAGTACATACCTATGAACTTATGAAAAATACTCCTCGTTATCCTACTTTTCTGTCCTATAAAATATCCCACCTTTCTACTTTTCATTATCAGCATCTCACATGTGTTTGACTGAGGTGTGTTTCTTGCAGCATTACAATTTGTACACTACTTTTGAAAATATAAGCACATTTTCTGTTTTTGTCTTGTTATGGAAAATTATCATGTCTCATGTTTATTTCTTCACAAATGAGTTAAATAAAATATTTATGATATGTTTATGTCAAAGTAAAACTAAAAAGTAAATGCGTAATTATGCAAGATATATTTTTGTACAAGTAGTAGCTTTATATTTCAAGTTCCTTAAAACTGCAGTCTCTCTCTCAGCAAATCATAGTGTACTAAGAAAACTGAAGGCCAAGCAAGTGCTGAAGGAGTTAAGAGATATCATGCTGCAAAGTCTAGTTTCAGAAAGTTAATGAATTGTGCCAAGTATCTGAGGAGACCAGATTAACAGTAGGCTCTGGCGTTCTCAGGCTGGGGGATGAGCCTTTGCAAGGATGTCTGTGAGATAGTGTGTGTACTGGTAATAAATGTTACAAGGTTAAAAGATAAATTCTTAGACCAGGTTTATGTCTTAAAATGCATATTTGTGAAGTGTTCATGTGAAGCTCTAAGTGAGGAACAGGAGGGATGAGGGAATTTTAAAATACATTGATTTATTAAAAGCAATGTAATGTCAGAGTTCTGCATGCATGCATCTGGTAAGAAAAAACGTATATGTAATGTTTTTTCTTAAATAGGTTCATAGTACTAGGTTAACTGCCCTTATGAGCTATTGTAAGCCTAGCCAATTATCCCTTGTGAAACTCAGACCCTGCACCTTGTGTTTGTAAGGCAAACACCTTTACCATTAGGCCACCCTCCCAACCCCTTCTTCTTGTTCTTTGAGATTGATCTGAAAATTTTGGTAAGCAGTCTCCCAGCGCTGTTTATAGAATAAACCAGTACTTTGCACATCCTAAGTCAAATGTAAAATTTCTTTATTATTTGTATTGTACTTTAACAGTGTTTTCAACCAACCTATTAACATTCCATACAAGTATATCTATTTATTGAACGAGTACTGCAGCTGTAAACCAGTCTTTTTACTTTTTTTATAAACATCTTTGTACTTTTGTGGGGTTTTCCATTTTCCTGTATATTCATGTGTTCAGCACTTTGGTCTCTACTTCTTTGTTCCTGACTTCTTAAAATACCAACAAATCTAAATCTCCATTCCGTTCATGCTTCTAAATCTAACCAAACACAAAGCATCTCACTCCTGTAGTCTTCCCTTGACAGAGCTAGTGCGCCTTAGTGTCAGAGAGTGTGTACTAGAAAAACTCTCAACTACACAAGTTCAATAACACTCATCTTGTGATCTCGGGATATCCATGTTTCCGTTATTTGTATAACCTGTTGCTAGGCTAGATGCAAAAATCCCTTTTTATCCTTAATTTTGTAAATCCAGACATTCTCCTAATTTACTCATCAAAGATGTACTTTATTTATTTTCAGGTTCAGCTATCCTATAGCATCAGAACTGACCTCTGTTTTTAGTCCTTCTGTTGTGACATGTCCCTATGGGGTTATAAGGTGGCTCTTATTTAATTCAGGTTTGCTTATACTGGTAAGCCAGCCTATCACGAGTCTCTGTTTTGGCTCATTACTATGCATGAGTATATCAACCATAATTTATGATCCTTTGTTTTCATTAATAAGCATATATCGAGTTTTCCATGATTAAAGGTGTTACTGAAAACCTGATCTGATGAAATCCACTTGGTAAAAAAAAGTGGTTATAAATAAAAGCTGAGTTATTCTGGTGACCAAGTCTGCTTCAGTTTTTCTTGAGTATTTTTTAAAAAGAGGAATTAACATCTTAAGTTTTGGCTGTTGATTACTGTTGCTTTTAATTCTACATTTAAGAGTTTTTATTTTTCATTTTTTTCTCAAATAACGAAGTGAAGGCAGTCTGCTATTTTCATACTACGGACAGCTATATCTTTGCATTTCTGCTGCGGTTTAAGAGTTACAAAGAGCCAACTTAGAAAGCTTTCACACAGATCAGTTTACATGGCAAGTAATCATATAAGTTAATACGTGAATATGAAGACCCTCTCTAGTGATTAAGTGGAAGAATTCTAAGCAGCTCAAACTAAACCTCCATGGGAAGCCACAGGTGTAGAAAGGACAAATGCCAATGACTCAGGAGGCTAAGTTCTTGTGCGGTGATGTGCCAAAGGAAAAGATGCCCACCTCATGGAATTATGGTCTAAGCAAAAATGTTTGGTAAAGATGTGACCACCTATCAAAGTAGCTGTGTCACAGATGTCTACAGCAGTCAAACTGAACCTCCATGGGAAGCCAAAGCTGAAGGAAGAACAAAAGGCAAGAGCTTATAAGGCTGAGTTCTTATGTGGTGATATGTCAAAGGATTCCCAACTCTTGGAATCATGGTCTAAGCAAAAATTTGTGGTAAAGGTGTGACCATCTGTCGAAGTAGCTGTAGCATAAATGTCTACAACAGTCAAGTATTTGAGATGGGCACTGAAAACAGTCACAACCCTGGGAGAGTAGCCCAACAGAAGCATTTTCCAAGAGGCTCATGGTAGCAAAAGATGATGCATTCAGAACTTCATTGTCCTTTGCTATCAGGAGCCTATTGGCTTCCTTAAATAATGCACCTTCTTCAGATACAACCTAAGATGGCTCTGTATACAAAGGCTAAGAAGGGCTCTTTCACCAACAGATTCTGCCCCCAAAAAGAAAACAAAGATATGCACAGTTCTGAAACCACTTTTGGGAGGAAATGTGAATTAGTCGTAAAGGAGACCCAACTTTTGTAAATGAACAATTAGGGTCCTCGACAAGTAAGAACCTGTTGCTTTAGAATCTTATAATGATGGTAGTTAAGAAAACTGTCTTTTATTGCACAGACTTCAAAGTAGCTGAACAATTCAGTTTGAACCAGTGAGAGAAAGAAACTTGATAACCATGAAGTTCAAGTCCCAAGGTCAAGGACAAAGAAGCAGTAACTCACTAAGGAATAGCTTAACAAGCTGATGCTGGGCCACAAATCTGACCTCTACAAGGTTGTGATTTTCCAAAACGGCAAACATAATGCACCTTCACATGAAACAACAAAGGCAGAAGTCAAAAAAGTATCTGAGATGTGTAATGAACACCTGCAAACTAAATAACCAAGAAGGTAAAGGATACTTCTCCCAGACAGAGAAATTATTCCACTTAGCATATAATAGGGGGGAGGAATACTTGCTGGTAGTTTCACTTACTGAGACACCCATCAAAGATCAGTCAGGAGTAGAGAATCTAATGGATTAGTCATACCTTGAGGCACATATAGCTGTTACCACATGCAAAACAGTCAACTTTGCTTTCTTCTGGTGGAGGTTAATGTACTGCAAAGGACCTGACAGCCTGAAACTATACCCTTCTTGACCACCATGGAGCAAGTTCATAGGTGTGTACTAGGCTAATGGTCCTGGAGCCTTTACAAGCCTAGCCCATAGGATTACTCTGGCATCGTGCCACCCGGCCTTAGTTCCCAGTGCCTCTGTCAAGTACAGCCACTGGAGTGATCCCCAGGAATTTTCTATTTCCCATCCACTAGTCAAGATTTCTCTTGAAAAGGGCCAGTGAGGTGCTCTGTTTGATATGTATGGGAAGTTAAAATGCTGTGTTACCATCATGCATTTCACTGCCAAGTCTTGAACCCAGGACCCTGTGTGTTTTCTCATCTCTGAGTTTTGTTGAGAGGCGCAGAACAACAGGGAAAGACAAAGCAGCATACAACAATCTTTCCTACCACTGAGAGAAGAATGCTCCATTAACTCCCTCATGCCATCATGAACCAAGCAGAGCTGGGAAAAAAAACACATCCTCTTAAATGGTTAATAGGCAAATCCCTGAGGTGCTCCATTCCAGGAAGATCCTGACCACACAGGTCTCTGCTATCCTCAGCTCCATCAGATGACAAGTACAGTGACTAAGGAAGTCCACAACCCATTTACTTCACTTAAGATGAGAGTAGCTGCATGAGAGATTGGATCAAAATCAGTTGTCTGCATGGGAGTATGACTGCATGCCATCCTATCTGTTCTCTTACCACAATGTGGTCTGGTTGTTTGACCAGAACAGGTGGGGTTCTGATCTAAATGGGGAAACCCTAGTCTCACGTCATTTTTCCAGAGTTTGTAGGATTTGAAACAATGCTCTAAGCATTTACTGTCCAAAGGCTCCACCTCCTGCAGAAGTGAGTCCTGGTGAGTCTCTGTCCACCACTAAAACGTCTGCTATCCTACAGCTGGATAGGGTTAGATACAACAAACATAACCCTGCCTGAATGACAGGGATTTGACGGTAGCAGAATATCTATGATGACAAAATGAATGTGACCATTAGAACCTCAATTCTCCAATGAAGCATTTTCACTCACTGGCAGACAAATGAAACAGCCATAACAAATTGAGTTCTGTCCTTTCAAAAAATTGCTTTACTTAACTTCTGCTGATCAGCTTAACCCCAATATGCGGGTGATCTGTTTTCTGGAGAATCCCACGTTAGTATTAACACAAAAGGAAGAAGTTTGTTAAGGAGACCAGGAAATACCTATCTTCTTTGTGCATTGCATAATGCCCTGCTGGACAGTAGATGGAGCCTTCTGGCTAGATGAACCAAGGAGAAGGGACTGTAATCGTCCTTGCAGAGAAAGTTTGAAAATGATGGAATACAAAAAGTAGTAATGCTAAAGATGAAAGCTGTGCCTGATAGTCGTGATACACTGGTACTGGAAACTATGGGAAAACACAGCAGAAATTTATCTGCTTACAGAAACCTGGGAAATGCTAAGCAGGCAGTAGACGTTGAGTCATGTGAATAACAGTTATAATAACAGCATGTTGCATCAGGAAGGGGGAAGTGGAAAGCTGAGAGACACAAAAAAAAAGGCCAGTGTAAGTATGCCCAAGTTATGCAAACACAAGTAAAAGACAGACAGACAAACTGTGGTATGCAAGTATGAGGCTACATTTCAATGCAGATACACTGGCAAAGAGATTGTGTTGAACAGATTTTTATTTTGAATCAGCTATTTTAATGGCTGAGTTTACTGGTTCATAATGTTCATGCCCTGATAAATTTGGGGAACAGGAGTGAATATAATGCGAGTTTTGTGCAATTAGGAGACACTAATACCTTTCTAGAGAGACTCAAACAGAAAAAGAGTGGATCACAGTGTGATATTTGAAATTGTGATTAGATATTAGAGAAAATATTTATACAACTATGGGGCGATTCTTTGCAGATGGAAATTCCTGATAAGTTCAAATTGTGTGAAGTGACCAGTGAATAGATAAAACAAGAGACTGTACTTGTGGCTGGCAACAGGATATAACTGTTATAAATAGCAAATGGAAGACCATATCATATTCCAAATGAAATTAAGGTGAATAACAACAAAGTTGCAGTTCCATGTGGGGACAACTAAAAACAGAAAAAAAGGTACAAGTGTCCTAAATGAAAATATAAAATTGGTGGAAAAAAAGCAGCATAGAAGAGGATATAACAGGTATACATAAAGGCAGTTCTGGCGAACATTAATTCTTTCCTGAGTAGTAAGAGGCTAATTAATCCCTTGCTTCCTAAAATCTCTCAAGAAAAGAAAACACCTGCTTCTTGACGGGTTTTCTCCCAAATCATCTGCAGAGATCATGCATCATATAACTTGTAATTTCTCAGAAACAATGCAAGTTAGGAAAAAAGTACAAAATACAAAGTTGTTCAAAAGACAATCAGTTATGCACTGGCGTTATTTATCAAAAGCCTGTCTGATGCCATTGAATTTATATTTTAAACTTGTCAAAGGAAACTTTTATCGACCAAACTGTATTAGCATTAAGGTCAAACATTTTGGTAACCATGCAGGATAGATCCAAGATATCAGTAAGTGAAATGATTGTTAAAGAGCTTTCTAGTGTCATATGACAATACTGAATAGTATACTGCAGTTTTGTGAAACTGCACAATAACTACAAATTCAGCATATCATACTTTTCACAACATTATTAATATACTGAAATATGCATTTTACATGGGCCCATCACCTGCTCTGTAAAGAAAAAAAATATTTTCAAAAATCCAGGAAAGTAAAGTGGTATAAGCTGAACTTACCATAACAGTAGATGTTCAAATGATCACTGCTGCAGTAGCCTTAGCTATATGGGTTACATCCTGCCAAGGAGATAACAGCTGGGCAGATTCCAAAGTTTCAGGACACCTTCCAAGCACCCAAACTGTCAAGCAGCTCAAACTCGATCTAATTAAAAGACAAGTTTGGCCGCAAAGCAATTCCGAGCTCTCCTGCCAGCAGAAAGATGGAGGCTGAGCCCTGGTAGGGCTATGTTAGGAGCAATGAAACATAAATATCTAAACACTGGCATTAAAAGCACACCAAAAAAACAGGGGGGGGGCAGCTGCTGTAGCAGTGATCACTCAAACATCTACTGTTATGGTAAGTTCAACTTACACAAGTGTACTGTGTCCGTCATATTGATTACTGCTGCAGTAGCCTTAGCCATATGGGTAGATTGCATTAGCTAGCTACATTTGTGAGGTTTAAGGAGACTACTCCAGGAATCCCTGGAGAATAGTCTTGGCAAAGCTTGATCTGGATCTGGAGAAGAAGTCAAGATTATAGTGCTTTGTAAAAGTATGTACTGAGGACCAAGTAGCAGTTTCTAGAATATGTCTTGAATCCAAGCCTTTCCAAAAAGCCATCATGGAAGTAATGGTTTGCTTAGAAACAGCCAAGCCCAAAGACCTGGGATGAAAGGAAAGGAAACAAAAAGCTGCTCAGATTTGCGAATAACTTTAGTTTTATCCAAATAGTATCTGAGCTTTCTATGCAAATCCAAGGTGTCAAGAACCCATCTCACTAGCAGACTGTGGAGAAGGAAAAAAGAAAGGAAAATGAATAGACACATTAACAGACAACTCATTGACAACTGTAGGCATAAAAGAAGGATTAGTACAAAGAGACACCCTGTCTCTGTCAAAAACTAGGAAAGAAGGAACAGCCATGAGAGCTTGTAGTTCAGACACTCTCTTAGCTGAAGTGAGGGCCAAAAGAACAACAGTTTTCCAAATACAATGTTACAAGAAAGTTGAAGAAGCAGGCTCAAAAGGAGCCTGAGTCAGTTTTTTAAGCACAAAACTGAGGTCCCAAGAAGGTGGAACTGGCTTCCTGGGAGGCCTGATATGAACGACTCCGTTAAGAAATTGCTTGACCTGAAATCTAGAAACCAAGGCAGGAATCAGGGGCAGATAAGCAGAAATTGCTGACAGGTGTGCTTTCACTGAAGAATATGCTAACCCAGCATGGAGCAGATGACACAAATGAGAGAGAAACAGGAACCTCCACAAATAGTGGATCCTGATAGCGAGAGAGGCACCAGACAGAAAATCGCTTCCATTTGGACATGCATGATTTCCTGACCTCCTGCAGAACCTGAAGCATGTCTTCAGAAAAAAAAGCTACCTAAAAGGGATGAAAACTCTATCACCGATTGTGTCAGATGAAGAGTGGACAAGTGAGGATGGATAAGAGACCACTTATCTTGTGGTTGAAGATTAACCTGGTGAATTACATTTGTGGTGAATGTTTTTGGCTAAGTGAGAAAGAAAGAGGAACCAATGCGGTCTAGACCAAAAAGCAGTTTCTAGCAAGATTTTGGGACTGTCCTGCCTGATCCTCTGCAAGACTCATAGTAGCAAAGGAATGGCAGGAAGGTGTATGAAACATTCCCTTCCAAGGAAAACATAGGGTATCCACTTTCCAAGCCAGAGGACTTGGAACTCTGAAACAGAATAGAGGAAGCTGTCTGTTCAAAGGGGGGGCAAAAAGATCCACCACAGGAATACCCCACCAATGGACAATGTCCAGGAGCACATCTCTGGGAAGCATCCATTCATGAGCGTGCGTGCTGGATCCGCTCAAAGAGTTTGCCACTAGACTGTGTTCCAAGGGAATCAAAACTGCCTAAAGAGTCACTTGATACTGGACAGCTAGATCTCAGACTTAAAGAGCTAGTCTGCAAAGAAGATAGGACCTTGTACCCCTTGCTTGTTGACATACCACATTACTGAGGTATTGTCTGTGAAAATTTTGAGGGACCCGGGATGAAAGAGGGAAAGAAAAGCCTGAATGGCTAAGAACAGACCTCTCATCTCCTTTACACTGATGTGATCTGACCTGTGATGAAGAGGCCAGAGACCCTGAACCTTGACAACCTTGAGACAGCTGAAGAAGGCCCCTGATCCCCTGTCTGAGGCATCTGTAAAGAGCTCTTGAGTCAAGGTTGAAACCTGGAAAAGAAGCTCTAGGTTGACAGAAAACTGTTGAATCCACCACTGAAGCTCAACTTTGATACAAGGAAGGAAGGGGACTGGGAAATCCAGGGGCTGTTGATGTTGGTGCCAGAGTGACTTGAGATACCACTGTAGCTTTCTCATATGCAACCTGGCCACAGGAAGCATAAGAATGGTGGAAGCCATGAACCCAAGGACCCTGAGAAAGCTCCTGGCCATGACTGAAGCCATAGGAAGAAGAGACTGGAAAATGGCAGTACGAGACAGGGCCTTGGGGAGGCAGGCAGAAATGCCAGCATGGTGATGGCCTGAAGGCTGCAACCAAGGAAAATATGATCCTGAGAAGGTGTCTGGAATTTTATGGTGAATCCCAGACTCTGCAATAGGGAAATGGTAAACTGGAGATCCAGAAGCAGAACACAGAAGAATGAACGGATATAGGGAAAGATCTGAATTCCTGTCATCCTGCAAAATGCAATGACAGGAATGAGGCATTGGCAGAATACTCTTGGAGCAGTACAGAAGTCAAATGGAAAAGCAGAGAACTGAAAATGCAAGGAAGAAACAGAGAAAAATAAAAACTTCCTAAAAAGGGGATGGATGGGAATATAAAGGTATTAATCCTTAAGATCCAAAGAGGAGTAGAAAAGGGGGAATAACAGCCTGAAGAGACAACATTTGAAAGGAAGGAATCTTGAGAAAAGTGTTGAGCTGGGAAATGTCCAGAATTGGTCTCCAAGTGTCCTCCTTTCTGATAACTAAAAACATTCTGGAATAAAAACCTCTCCCTACCTCGGCAGGAAGCCCAGTCTGAATAATGCCCTGGACCAAAAGAAAATGGAGCACCTCTAGGAAAAGGGGAAGTTGTTACCAAGAAGATTGAGGTATGCGCAAAAATGGAGGTAGGGGTTTCCAAACCATAAAATGTCCCTGGTGGATAATGGACAGAACCCGAGAGTCTGTTGTGATGTGTAACCAATTTGGAAGAGACAGGGAAAGGTGGAGGGAAAAGAGAACCGGGCTGAAGGCAAGGGGAAGCAAACTGACAAATGGAACCCGGCTTATCTTAAAAAGCAGGTGTCTGGGAGGTAGGAGTTTGGATAGACTTAGCAGAAGGCACACGTTTAGAGCCCTTTTTTCCTTTGGGCGGAGGGAGAGACTGCCTGTGAACAAAACCTGATTTGTTGGGGTAATTTCTCTGAAACTTATGAATAAGAGAAACAAAAATATATTTCAACTCCTGCAAGGCTTTAGCCTTATCCTGGAAAGATTTAAGAAGTTCAGCAACAGCACCACGAAGATTTTTATTATTCAAAGGAGCCTCAAAATGTTTGGCCTTAATGTTATCAGGCAAAGCCTGAACCGAAGCCAAGAGTAATGCCTCATAACAGAGCCAAAGACAGCAGCCCTGGAGGAAGCATCAGCTGCATCATAGCTGCATTTAACACACTGGCAGGCAACCTGAGAGGTACAGCCCAACTGAAAAAGGGCAAAAGCCTTCCCCTCAGAAACAGGAAGGTCAGAAACCACTTCGGAAACCTGAGAAAGGAGGGCCAACCATACCGGGTCATATAAGTCTGGTAGTTGATGGCCTGAAAGGATTTTGGCTTTTAGGTCGCGAGACATTTCCCCGTGCGCTACAATGCCGTAACCAGAAGCCTGAACCACCACTTCCCTGTAGAGCAGTATGGTGAAAAAGCAAACTGGCTGTGGAGTTAAAAATCGGCCAGCCACACAGCACACTGCTACAATCCCTAAACGGCTACACAGCTGTATTATAACAACAGAGACAGCCTCGCTAGTCATGTTATCAATAACACTTCTAGCAAGGCTGTCTCTGTTGTTATAATATGGCCACGTAGCCATTTAGACAAAGCTGTCTTTGTTGTTCTAATACAGCCATGTAGCCATTTAAGGATCGTAGCAGTGTGTTGTGGGGATGGCCAATTTTTAACACCACAGCGAGTTTGCTTTTCCACCATACCACTCTATGGGGAAGCGTGGTTCGGGCCTCTGGTTACAGCATCGTAGCTTACAGGGAAATATCTACTGACCTACATGCCAGAACCCGGCCTGAAAAGATAAAAGTGGGAGTAGTATAAAACTTTTTGCCCAGCCTCTCTATGGCTCTACTATACTTATCCAAAGGACGCAGCTTGGTAGAGGGCAACAACTTGGCGGGCTTGTCAGAAGTGACAGACACTACAGAAGGATCAGCAAAAGGGCATTTATAAAGAAACTTACACTCATCAAGCACTTTGTAAAATCTATCAAGTTTCTTGGGAGCAGGGGGCTGAGAATCAGGGGCCACACAAGTTGCTGAAAAAGTATCCAGGAAAGCAGCCAAAACTTGGTGAACAGCAGAAGGCTTAGGAGACTCCATCTGGAGGAGCTCATATATCAGAGACTTGAGAGCAATCCCACTTAAACTCCATCACACAGTTAACAGTATCGCACAGAAGAGTTCCTCCAAAGAGGAATCAGGACTAATAAAATCTTCTTTATCTGAACCACAGAACAAGGCTGAAGGGATTTGAGAAGAGTAAGCAAGGGATTCTTCCCCAGAATCCTGATCTTCACCTAAGGAGTCCAGTTCTCTGGGACTTTTAAGAGGAGTGGAAGAGCAAAGAGGGGCAGGCACAGACACCCCTTCAGGATAATTTAAATCTGTTAAAGCACTTAACCTCTAGTAAAATGCTACCATTAACATCAGGGAACCTAAACTATAGGGGAAATATGCTTGGTGTTCTGTTTCTTTTTCTGCAGTATGTCTGCATGAAACACCCTTGGAGGGTCAGACCACTGGAGACATTCAATAAGCGTACTAGGGATTTCCTCCCTAACTAAGATCTATGGAATCCCCTCAGTCCCTTGGATATAAACAGCCAATGTCTCCCTCAATGTCTGGAGTAGAAGTTTATAAAGCTGCCAAGGATATGTGAGAAGTCAGATCCATTCCGGCCTCCACCGTGGTTGTGGCAGAGAAATCTAAAGCAGCCACCAGACGATCTTCTAGGCTTTCACTAGCCTCAAGAGATACATCCAAAGGAGAGTGAGCAGTAGCCGTTTCAGACCCAAGTTTCTTGGCCAACAGCTCACCCTCATATAGGAAGACTACCATACAACACTGAGCCAACAACTTAAGACACTGGTTTTCAAGGTAAAGAGATAAAGAGGAGAGACAACTACAGAGGGTCTTAGGGACAAAAGCCTGGCAGATACAGCACTGCATATGGTTGTGGGAAGCACCCAAACAGAAGAGACACTAGTTTTGACAGTCTTTATGGGGAATTCGCCTCCTACACTGGTATATTCCCTTTCTGGATGACATGAACCCAAGCAGCACTAACTAAACAAGAAAGATATGAAAAATCTCCACTGGGGCACTTATCTGAAACACGGCTTGGTAACCAGCACAGCAGAGAGGTATTCAGATCAATGTACAATGGCTGCATTCAGACTGGCGGCAAAGAAGTTCTGAGTGTGTGCATCCATATGTCACCTTTACTCCATATGCCTTGTGTTTGGGGTGTATGAATGACATACTGCGCCTATAATTACTAAAGGCTTTGGTATACTGGCCGGACATTGGCAGGATATCCCTTTTGTACAGAACACTGCAACAATGATATAAAAGGACATCAAGAGTCTGATCTACGCGATGAGGCATGACCCTCCCCCCGCAGGAAGGAGGAATTTCCTCCCACTGCCACCTGTAGCTTTGATGAATGACTTTCAAAACCCATTTGTCTGAAACTATCTGCTGCCAAAGAGAAAAAGTGAGATTCAGGCTTCCAAGAAGAAAAAAGGGGCCAGGGTTTGAGGGGGTCACAAGGTCTCTTTTTAGACTTGTTGGGAGTGTCCTTGGTTTTGGGTAGTTCGAAGCATCTTTTTGGAACACCCTTGCCATTTATTTTTCTTAAATGTTGATTTACCTGCATTTTGTTAGGCTTTTTATTGTACTTTTTACAAAACTGGATGAGAAATTAGAAATTTCCTTGAAAAATATGGAGAATAAAAAAGAAGGCTGAAAACTCTTATAAATTCCCCGAATCAGGTTGCCCCTTTCATCACACTTTTTGATCACTCCTGCAGCAGAGGGGCCAAACACTAAACCTGTATCTATTGGTGAATTTAAAATCTCATTTTTAACATCAACTGGGAAGTTTTGAGAATACAGCCATATAAACCTCCTCAAAACAGTACCAGTGGTCATAGCCCTAGAAAAAGTCTCAACAGAGTTATACACACACACTGTAAACAATGAGTGCTCTACACTACCTGTGCACTACAAGAAAATAAATTATTTAAATCAGATTTTCCTCACAAGAAGAAACTGTAGATAAAATGATCCTCATATTTTCACAAATAGAACAAATTTTAACATATGTGTACGACAATTCAAAATTCTGAAAATCAAAGTATAAACTTTAATTCCCACACTTATCAATAATTTTCCCATCCTTATCAGAAAAGAGTAGGATTGGAATTAACTAAGTACTTAGCAATAGTCAGATCAATTAAAGCTATAGCTGCTGGGTCAGGTTTAGGAATAGTTTATAAATATTTAAAAGACTGAGGAACATTCTATTTGCCTTTTTAGGAGCAGCTGACTGACCATCAAGAAAACTGCAGGCAGCAACATACAGATCCTTTAATGCAGACAGAACAGGAAGTATACGTGTAGGTTCTGGAAAATCCTTCTGTAATAACTCAGTACTTTCTGAGGGCCTAAGAAATCTCAGTGTTCTCCCACTGAAAACACTGTAACATTCTAGCAAGTCTCAGAGAAAGAGAAACCCCACCAGGGAGAATCAGAAACTGTGCTCTCCCTTGAGTCTGAATAAGAAACCCGAGGAAGAAAAAGTACAGTTTTGTACCTACCATAAATGTAAATGTCTGATAGGTATGCATCTGCAGTCCTTAAATATGGGTTGTCCTGCCTCAGGCAGCCCTTCGGTCGGCCGGATTCCAAAGTCTGCGTCGGCTGATGTCGCCCTTTTCCCTGACGTCAGAGCGCCTGGGGTATAAAAGCATCAGCCAACGCCATCTTCCTCAGTTTTTTCTTGCCCCAGATGCCAGGTGCCCTCCAATGAAGGCTAAATTTGGAGAGATGCAAAAAATTCAAAACATGCACAGGGATATATATATATATATATATATATATATATATATATATATATATATATAAAACAAATACACCATAATAGATAACCCCAGCTAGCTAGAAAGAGGGATAACTACTCAAGGAGTACCACAGAGGGGTAGGAGGGAGGGAAATCCTGACTGCAGATGCATACCTATCGGACATCTACATTTATGGTAGGTACAAAACTGTACTATGTCCTTCAAGGATGCATCTGCAGTCCTTACATATGGGTAGAATACCATAGCCAAGCTGGGGGTGGTAGGACCTAAGAAAAGGATGGTGTAGCTAAAATGCCCTGCAGGACTGCAGTAGCAAAGCCTGCTCTGGATCTGGAATATAGTGGTAAGTTGTAATGCTTGGAAAATGTATGCACGGAGCTCCATGTAGCAGCTTCTAAGATGTCCTTTGTAGCCACCCCTCTTAAGAAGGCTGTGGAGGTGGCTGTGGCTCTGGTGGAATGAGGTCTAATGTTGGATGGCACAGGTTTGCCATGAAAAGAGTAACAGAATCGAATGCAATTCCCTATCCATTTTGAAATTGTCTGTTTGGAAATTGCTTTTCCTTGTACACCAGCAGCATATGCTACAAAAAGCTGGTCAGTTTTCCTGTAAGTCTTAGTTCTGTCCAAGTAGTAGCGCAACTGTCTGTGAATGTCCAGTGTATGCAGAAGTTTCTCTCCTTTATTTTGTGGACTTGGAAAAAAGGTAGGCAGGTGAATAGCTTGGTTCAGTGAGACCCTGGATACCACCTTTGGCATGAATGAAGGATTGGTTCTCAATGAGACTCTGTCCTGATGAAAAGTAAGAAATGGTTGTATTGCCATGAGGGTCTGTAACTCAGATACTCATCTTGCTGAGGTTATGGCCAGAAGGAAGGCAGTCTTCCAAGACAGGAACTGTAGTGCTGCAGATGCTGCTGGTTCAAAGGGAGGTAGAGTTAATTTTTCCAACATGAAGTTAAGATCCCATGTAGGCACTGGTGGTTTCCTTGGAGGGTTGATGTTTTTTATCCCTCTTAGAAACTGCTTTAGCAGCGGATGAGAAAATACAGGTGGATCAGTGTTGTACTCTGCTGAAATGGCTGAAGCATGAATTTTTATGGAAGAGTAAGAGAGGCCATTATGGAGCATTTCTGCCAAGTATTCCAGGATATGTGGAATGCTCATTACTGTCGGATCTTGGCCCTTTGTGGAGTTCCAAGTGCGAAATCTTTTCCATTTTGCTGAATATGCCTTTCTTGTGGAAGGCTGCCGAGCTTCCTTGATGATATCCTTTACCCTTTTGGATAGTTTATCCAGGCGAGGAGTCAAGGTATTTTCCAGACTGTCAGCTGCAAGGTTTTTAGGCTGGAGTGCAGAGTTTTGTAATTGTGCTGTGTCAGAAGAAGTGGCCATTGTGGCAGAGGCCACGGTTCCGTGCATGACAAGCTCCTTAGCAGTGGGTACCAATGTTGTCTTGGCCAGTCCGGAGCTATCAGAATCACTTTTGGTTGCTCTGTCCTGATCTTCAGTAAGACCTTGGTCATTAACGGAAGAGGTGGAAATGCATATACTGTTAGAGTATTCCAGCTGAAAGAGAGAGAATCCACTTTCCATGCTTGTGGGTGGTATGTCCTTGTGCAGAATTTCTTCAGTTGATGGTTGTGGTGGGAGGCAAAAAGATCTATGTCCGGCCTTCCCCATGATTGTGTTATTTGAAGAAAGGTGTCTGGGTGCAGCATCCATTCGTGTGGATCCATGATGTTTCTGCTTAGGCTGTCCGCCAGTACATTGTCTTTTCCTGGTACAAACTGGGATTGCAGCTCTATATTTAGTTTTAGGGAAAGTTCCCAAAGATTCATTGCCAGCCTGCAAAGAGGGTAAGAATGGGTACCTCCTTGCTTGTTTATGTACCACATAACTGTGGTATTGTCTGTCTTTATTAGCAGGTGGCCTTGATGTAGGAAGTGCTTGAAGGCCTCAATTGAATGTATCACTGCCAGCATTTCCTTTTGGTTTATGTGCAGGCGAAATTCTGTTTGTGTCCTCTGTCCTTGAATGCATCTGCCCTCCATGTGCGCTCCCCATCCATGGTCTGAGGCGTCCGTGGTAATGGTTTGGCTGATATTTGGTTTGCTGAAAGGCAGACCCATGTTTGACTGGCTTGCTTGAGCCCACCACAGAAATTCCTTTTGAAGGCATGGAATGAGGGGGATCAAAGCTTCTAGGCTGTGACTGTGTTGAGACCATAGACCCCTTAGGTACCATTGTAGTTTCCTCATATGCAGCATTGCTTGTGGAATCAGAAGAATGCAAGATGCCATGAAACCCAGGGCCTGCAGTATTTTCCTTGCAGTAATTTGGGTTTGCTTTGCCAGGTATCTGAAGTAATCCGGTAGTTGTTCTTGTTTTTCTTCTGTGAGAAAAGCCATTTGGGTGGTTGTATCTAGTTTTGCACCCAGAAAAATTATTTTTTGGGATGGAACAAGTCTTGATTTTCGAATGTTGACTGTGTATCCCAAAGCCTGAAGTAGGCGTATTGCATAATTCAAGTGTTTTACCAATGTTTGTTGGCTGTCCGCTTGTATAAGGCAGTCATCCAGGTATGGGTATATTTGAATCCCCTGAAGTCTGCAGTGTGCAATTACTGATGCCAGGCATTTCGTGAATACTCTGGGCACAGTAGATAAGCCAAAGGGCAATGCTGAGAATTGATAATGCTCTGAACCTGCAAGAAATCTGAGGTGTCTTCTGCAACTTTGTCTGATAGGGACATGCAGGTATGCCTCCTTGAGGTCTAGAGTTACCAGCCAAGACCCCTTGCCCAGCATGGGAAGGAGTTGCTGTAGGGTCAGCATTTTGAATTTTGGCACAATGAGAAAAGTATTCAGTGCGGACAAGTCAAGAATAGGCCTCCATTGTTTTTCTTTTCTTGGGACAAGGAATAGTCTGGAATAAAATCCTTGGCCTTGTTCTGTGAGAGGAACCTTTTCTATAGCTTTCATTTGCAATAGGTTGGAAATTTGTTTTAAAGCCTCTGCCCTATGATTCGGTGGCAGGTTTGGCATGCCTTTTCTTTTTGGTAATGTATGAAAATGGAACCTGTATCCTTTGTCTATTATTTGCAGTGTCCATTTGTCCCTTGTAATACTGTGCCAATTTTTTGAGAATAAAGATAGCTTTCCGCCCACAGGTGCTTCCAATTGAGCCCTGGTTGGCGGGGTCAAGGTAAAGTCATTGAGTCTGTCCTTGTGCAGCAGTTGTAGGTCCTGCACTACCTCTCTGGTTAGGAGGCTGCCATTGACGTCCTCTGTAGGAGCCTCTAGCTTGCCCTCTACCTCTGGCATGCCTGTTCTTGCCTCTTTGAAATCTCTCTGTGTCTGGAAAGGACCAATTCTTAGAGGGCCAATTTCTGCTGAATCTTGGTGGTTGGACCTGGAGAAAATCTTTGACTGTTTGTACAGATTTAGCCTTTTCCTCAAATTTCTTTAAGACCTCCTGAGCAGTGGAGCCAAATAACTTTTGCTTTTCCAGTGGCGCATCCAGAAGCTTTGCATTAACATGATCTGGCAGGGTTTGTTCCTTCAGCCAAGCATGTCTACGTATGACTGCACCTGTCATTGCTGACCTACATGAAGCTTCCAATGCATCATAACCACACTGCAAGAAATGGTTGCTAACCTGTTGGGAGTTATGTACCAGATCCTGAAGTGACTTGCGATTTAGGGGTTCAGGTGAGGACAGTTTTTTATGCAATTCATCTAACAAATAATCTTGGTACTGTATCATATGGAATTGACAATTTAATGCCCTCATAGAAAGAGTGGAAGAAGTATACACTTTTTTACCCCATCTCTCTAAAGCCCTGGACTCCCTTTCAGAGGGGAGTGGATTTTTAGTAGTGGCAGATGCAACCCCTTTAGGGCCCTGGGAAATAGTTTCAGGGTCAGCAGAGTGGGCCTTGTAAAGGAAATGATGTGAGTCCGGGACCCTGTAGTACCTATCGGGTTTGACAGGAGCCGGAGGAAGGGAGTCAGGGGTAATGCTAGGCTCAGAGTACACATCATCAATGACATTCAAAACAGGAGGAATAGCCAAAGGTCTATGCTGAGGTAAATGCAAAAAAGTCCTTAATCTCTTCCTGGAATCAGAGAATTCCTGGCCCTGCCATTTGAAATGCTCTCTCATGGAGTGAAGGGTCTCCCCAAAGGACAGCTCTTCAGGAGGGGAGGCAGAGGGAATAGATTCCTCTGCATCAGAATCCTCGTAGGCCGTAAAGGCCTCCTC